>NC_090023.1:36908865-37203865 GCF_037176765.1 Anolis sagrei | reverse complement strand
AAAGTAGTGGCAAGTGTGATTGGAGTGGTGAGAGGGATATCAGGGATGGTAGTGACAATAGGAGCTTCTCGTTTTACCTCAGGCTATCAAACGGATCAAGTCAATGTTGAAACATCTAGGTGCTTCACTTTTATCTACATGAACCATGGTCCTTTAATACTGTTCTCTGAATGCAGTAGTGTTCTGTTATTGGAAATTTAAATCCAAAAGCTGAGGCCTGGGGCAGGTGGTGGTGATGCTACAGAGCCAAAGTTTCAGAGGCAGACTACAGTAGCCTCTGGGTCTGCTGATCATGCAAATGGACATATAAGCAATGAACCCAGAATTTGAGAAAACATGGTTAACCTTATTATTTAGCAACAACGAACCAAGGGTTTAAAAAGCAATAATTGTTAATGTTTTAGATGGTAGCAAAATGTGTCCAGTATTTGCAGCAGTTGTGGCCAACAATGGGCTCTATGAACTGCACACATGGCATACGGGTTTTTTTCCCTCAAGGTCCTCTGGGGCTTGTGAAAATATCCCTACCAGCTCACCAGGAGCTTTGTGACTGTCACCAAGGCCTATACAGCAGGAAACCCCAAGAATCCTGTTGAAATATTATTTTCCACATGGAAATGCTGTTTCATGAACATGAAGAGCCGTTTTCTGCACAAAGCAACCATGTGCAACTTTTGACAGACTTGGCTTCACTGACCATTAAATGCAGTTTTGAACTGGTATTGAAGAAAGTGGTTTTCCTGTGCAGATGATCACATAGGAAATCCTAGAACCCGTTTGATGATTACACAAACCACAGAGCATTGATGCACATTAAGGACTTTCTCTCACACACTTTTTGTGAGATTTTATTGTCTGGCTGCTACAATTTGAAACTAGCTTTGAACTGCTTTAGATGGTCAGTGGGTTAAAGCACTGAGCTGCTGAGCTTGTTGATCGAAAAGTCGCAGGTTCGATTCCAGGGAGCGGCGTGAGCTTCCGCTGTCAGCCCTAGCTTCTGCCAACCTAGCAGTTTGAAAACATGCAAATGTGAGTAGATCAATAGGTACCGCTCCGGCGGAAAGGTAATAGCACTCCATGCAGTCATGCCGGCCACATTACCTTGGAGGTGTCTACGGACAACGCTGGCTCTTCGGCTTAGAAATGGAGATGAGCACCACACCCCAGAGTCAGACATGACTGGACGTAATGTCAGGGGACTACCTTTACCTAGATGGTCAGTGTAGATGGGATCAAAATCCTAAACTGTGAAGATTTTCATCTGTCCAGGATTTTTCTTGACAAAGTTTATCAACACTAAAAAAAACCCCATGTTTTCCAACTATTCTTCAGATTATTTTAGTTTTCTTTCCATTCCTAAATCTGATTCCTGCAGGGGAAGCACACATTTTTTCAGACCTCAGCCAATGCTACCTGACTTGGCAATTCAACACTGCAATCATGTCTATCATGGCACAGGATCACCCTCTATCTATGCCAATGGATCTCTTTGTCCTGTAGGGATTTGTTCCACTCCAACATACCTTGCCTTTACACACCAGTTTCCATAATGAGTCTTGTGTGACATTGGTGTATCCCACCCATGTTTACAAATAAGGTGAAACTAAAACACACATTGAACCATGAGTCCAACATGAGAAAATATTCTGATGAAAAATAGCTACGGCCGTGATCCAAGAACTACTTAAAATATCCTTAAGAACCTAGGCATTTCCACTAGGATTTTCTTTTTAAAAAATGTCTTTCATGAACAGCTGCCAAGTCTGCTTTAGTAAGCCCCATCGGCTTCAAAGGCTTAGGTGTGCTGAACTAGACAGTTTTTGGACCCTAGCCTGCATGTTGATTTTAGTTCCTAAAATATAAGTAAGTCAATCAGTTCTAAGTGGGATGATGCCTGCAACTTCAAGATAGCCCATTGTCTTTACCTCAAGTTCTATAAATCAGGGTTTTGATTATTCAGGCATGGAATAGGCTGCTGACAGAAACACCTGGGCAAAAAAAAAGGTACAACTAAAGAGCTGTAGGATAATTTACACAAAAGACTATTTTCTCAAAGATGTAAGAGTGAGAGATGGCTAAGAACAGAGTCTATTTATCAACAGCCCATTTAAGCGGCAGGGATCTGGAGGTTTATTTAATTTAAAATAAGGACCCTCCTGCTCATGTTAAAAGGCTTCTAAAACATCATCTGTGTAGAAATGGGATATCATGTTTTTCCAATCTGCTCTCCCTATGTTGCCACAGTTCAGACAGACTTTATAACAGGAAGGCCTTTTTGTTCCCTTTTATTTGAATACATTATCACATATTGTTTTTAAAATCCCGCTGCATGAACTTGACCAAGAAAAAGGGACAGCAAATGCCCATACTGGAAATGATTTCAAAATGTGCCTTACTACAACATCATGTCCCTAAATCATAGTTTTTCTTTTCATTCACAGATAGATGCACTGTAATGCTTAAATATTAATTGTCCAGAGACTGCAAGTTGTCTGGTTACCACAGAATAAGATGTTGAACAAAACTCCTTTATACTGATGGTTACACCAGCTAAAAACCATCCATCACAAATGTCATTGGTTTATTCATGCCTCCAATTATGCAATCTTGCTAAGACTAGTACATAAAATTATACAACTTCCCTTGCAAGAGCAAAGGTTAGTTAGTGATGAAGAAATATGCTTTCAGCGAACACAGTGCTGGGTTGCCTACCCTGAGCTAAATGATACAAAAGCAGCATCTCTTAGAACTGAAAAATTGCTTTGGTCTTTTTGAATTTTCAAATGGTTACTTGAAAAGTACTGTAGTAATAGGGGAAGACAGCAGTGAAATGAGCATTTCTTTTTAAAAGAGAATGCTTTGGAATGTAATGGATTGATGCACAAACTTTCATGACAATGTGGGACAATAGTTTCTTTAAGAGGTTTTGTTTGTATGCTGGGATTTTTTTGAGGAAAGTAATAACAACGATATTAATGGATTGATTCACATGAGGGCTGATGGGACCTAAAGATGCATATATTTGAATATAAAGAAACATATGTGAGAATTTGCAAAAGGACAAGAGAGGAGGGTTAAACCAGAGCATAGTTCTTCTGATGTCTCACAGAATCTCAATAGCTGGCTGGACTACTCTTTTCATCTTGCTTTTTGTAATCCAAGGGTTCTCAAACCTTTTCAGCTGTGGGGCCTTTCTGAAGCAAAAGTTTCTCCTGGAGCCCCAAGAAATATTTATATATTACATTATATATTATATAATGTGTGTGTGTGTGTGTGTATGGTATGTGAAAATTTTGGGACACAGGGGCCACACTGTGTTTTAAAATTTGATAGTTAGGCTGGGCCAGTGGCAGATAGGTGGAGAGTGTTTATGCAAATGAATTGGAAGGAACCGAACAAATTCCTATGCACACGGCATATATATCATTAGTATTAAAAAAATAGAACAATACAATATTTAAAATGAAGAACAATTTTAACCAACATAAACTTAACAATATATCAATAGAAGACCCCAGGGGCCATCCAGTTCAAGCCTCTTCTTCCATGGAGTAAAAGCACAATCAAAGCACCCTAAACGGATGGCCATCCAGCTTCTTTAGTAGTAGTAGTAGGAGAAGGAGGAGCAATCCCAGGGGCCATCCAGTCCATCCCCCTTATGACATGCAGGAAAAGCCCAAAGTGCCTCTGGCAAATTGTAATCCAGCCACTGTAGTAGTAGTAGTAGTAGCACTCCCGTGAGCCATCCAGTCCAACCCCTTCTGGCATGCAGGAAAAGCACCATATAAGCACCCCCTGAACAGTGAGAGGGAAAGATGGTTTTGGAAGCAAACAAGATGGTGGGAGAGTCTGGGCAGTGAGAAAAAGAGTCAGTGAGGTGGAGAGGAAAGGGTGTGGGTGGTGTCTTGGCAGTGAGGGAGGCAGGTCTGTGCCCTGGGAGGACGCTGCTGCTGGTGATGATGATAATGATGATGTTTTAGCAGCTCCAAATTTTAATTTCCCTGCATTTCTCAGAAGGAGGAGGAAAGAGGAGGAGGTGGGAAGCAGCATGGTGCCACAGAGTCCCTCACTATCACTCGTGGAGCCCCAAAGGCTCAACGGAGCACAGTTTGAGAAACCCTGTTGTAATCTATTCATTTGAATAGCTGGATGCAATTATAGATTAGCCTTAGTTCCACTATCTATTATAATTCCTCTTCTGAACAATTATATATGAGCTTTGATCATCTTTGCCCATCTAGGAATGTAAAGACACCTTGTTAATGCTCTTATTCTTGATCTAAAAGAAACAAAAACAATCAAGCCATTACACAAAAGACGCTTGAGATAGCACAACAAGGAAAAGCAGAATAACCACATGATTCTTCATATGTCAAGATTTTTTTTCAGGAAAATCCATTAGTGCCAAAATACATACACATTTTTTTCTGTACACAAAACCTGTGGGGGTATGGGTTTTCTGCACAAAACACAAAATAGTTCAGTACAGGAAAAAAGTATGTGTTTTTTTCCCTGAAAGAAGTCACTTGGGTGAAGCATGTTAAATAAATGAATGAATACATAAATATATAACTCCTGAAGCGTGCATAGTGGTTTAAAATTGCAGAAATCCTCATATTCTTATGCAACAGGGAGAAATGTGTTGAAATGATTCATTTGTGCATGCAGGAACAAAATAAGCAAAGATTTATGTCCCTAGCTGAAACCTATAATCATTTGGTCCATACTGTGAATCTTGGTTGTTTTTAATTTATGTATGTACAACAAGCCCTGATTGATCCATAAGAATGTTTATTCATCATTAACAGCAAGATAAAGGTTCATTTCCCTGTTCTGTCCCTGTATAAGCTGACTGGACTAAACTATCAAATTCTGATATCTTTCCACATGCTCAGATGTTCCTGACTTTAGTACTTGAAATAAATGAGGAGGCTTGTTTTTTGGAATTTGATGAGATGGGTTTTATATTTAACTCTTGCCAAAGCAACTAAGTGATTTAGATATTTGGCTTTGAAATGCTACAAGAACCAGTCATGCTGGAGGATTCAGAGTTATTAATGTATAACTCTCCATTGCATATAGTGGCCAATTAGAGAGACATGCATGGCATTGACATGATGGATAGTTGAGGGAAAGGGAGTCACATCATATTTCCAATAGACAGGGTTAGTCAAAATGAATAGGCCAATTCGGCTACAATTTCCTATTCATTTTGGCCTATTCATTTTGACTAACCCTGTATATTTAATTGACATGTATGTGCTGAAATTTGGCCATGACCCAAAACATCAGTACAGGCAAGCCTTCTCTGGCTTTATACCACTGAAAACAAACATTAGCTGTCAATTCTAAGTTGCTGTGGTTTTTATCTTGTCTGCATGCTTCTTAATATAAATAAAAATAGGGATAGAGGTACTTTGGAGTTCAGTGCTATTGATAAGCTTAAAAAAGTATTTCATTTCCCATCTAATTCCAAGAAGGTTTTTCAGTGTTAAACCATGGTCTCAAATCAGGAAGGGACTGGAAGAAGAAACAGGGATTCAGCATGTACTGTCTGAAGTAAATTCAGGCTCACAGTTTAACCTGGATATTAAGGGTTTGGCAGTGTAGAGGAATGTAATTGCATTCCTGGAGATTCCTGATATGCTCACAGTAAAACACTTCTTAGGGTGAATCTACATGTCCTACTTACCCCAGGGTCGATCTGGAGTGGTGGAAACCAGATTGGCTTGGGATGGTTTTTACAGCACCACCACCCCTGGCCATTACAAAGATGGGATGGGACTCAGCAGACAGCCACCTCTACCATCCCCCCATTCTCCTTGTCATAGCAGCCAGTGAGTGCAATATACATTGTGTTCATTGCTCATCACCTGGAATAATGTCGACCAAAGTAATGAGGGAGGGGAAAGGAGTAATCATCCCTCTCTTCTCCAATCACTTCATCACTCCAGCCAGCATCATACTACACAACAAGTGACTGCCATGACCACTGATTGCTGCAATGAGAGTGGAACAATGATTAGTGCTTTTCCAAATTCCCGGGGCCACCTGAACCTGGGAAACATGGGATGGCTATGAAAACAGTTGCAACCAGTTCCATCTTATAATAGGTCCAAAAGTTTACATGAATCCAAAGTTTGAGAGCATTGTGAGAAAATCGTTACTTTGGTTAATGTGGTTCAAGGCTACATTAAGTAAGTTTGTCTCATGTTAACCTGGATCAGCTCTGTTAGCATTTAGCCACCACAGAGCTGATTTTCTAACACTTTGCCCTAAGTGGTCAATGTAGATGTGCCCCTAGTTATGCTCATTTTGCATGACTGTAATGCACGCAATGTGAAATTGTCATAAAAAATTGTTTATCTGGTCCCAAATTCTGTGGCAAGACTTCTGGCCAGGGCTAGTTATAGGGAGCACCTGATTCACTGGTTTCTGGGCTCAGTTAAAAGTCCAGGATGTGACTTATGAAGAACCATATGATCCAGGTTGGCTGATCATATTATCACCTATGAGTCTATCTGGGTTTGGAAATGTTTAGGGAAGTCTTTGTTCCACAACTCGCACAATCAGATCTGATAGGGATGCAAGAGAAGACTCCTAGACTATGGAAGCCAGAGCCAATAACAGGGCTTGTGGGTAGATGAGTTCTTGCTCTGTTATTTTTCTGCTGTCAAAGAAAGTCCTTTGCAGGTACTTTTACATTTAATTGTGTTTTAACATTATTATTTGTTGAGTTATGTCTCAATATTTTAGGGGTTTGTGTGCATTTTCTGAAGTTAGTCTTTCTGTGAGTCACTCTGACTTACACTTTGGGGTATAGTGCAGAATGAGGATCAAATAAATTATTTTTTAAAATATCAGGCGAAAAAGATAATTCAGAGTCAGGGGAGGCTAAAAGTCATATTCTTTCCCTCATGTAGTCAGTCATTTTTGGTGTCTAACATTTCTATTATTGAAAAATACTGCATAAGCGATAGTGCCAAACAATACTGAAGACACTTTGAAAAGAGATTTTAGTGCTGTGCCATTATAATGGCTGACACTTTTACTGCACAGCATGTCTGCTTACAGAATAATGTGTACAGGTTTAATGTCTCAGTATCGTAATATCCAAGGTGGGGATATTGAATATTCAATTAAAATTTAGTTTAAGACATTGGTTTATTTTAATTAACAGCTTTTCCATTGTACACTCTCTACATTGATACCTGGCAAGATTGAAACAGAGCAATTGTCCATACCGTAAGCTTTGAATCTCCATTTAAAAAAAAAAAAAACATAGTCTTCATCCTTTAGTTTCACACAACCCAATAATATACAAATTTATATAGAATAGACCCTGCTACGATCAGTGAAGCATGGTGCACCAGTTACATGTATGTTTGAAATTTCCATCATTTATTTGTATTCAAGTTATTTGTATTCAGTATTCAAGTTATACAGAAGATGACAGAGGCCATGAATTCTATCTCATCAATAACAATAATGCAGGCCTCCAAATGTTATTGAACTTCAAATTACATCATACTTAGCCAGCAAATTGGGAAAAGAATTCTGGGACTACTTAGAATATCCTGTTTGAGGAACTTCCTCCCCACTGAAGTTTCATTGGCATAGAAAATGTACTTCTTTTGGCCCCAGGTCAAAACCAGTTTGTTTGCCCATAAATAGGTGAAATTGGTTTATGTGAGTTGCATATATAATATATCCCTGTCCTTGGTTATTATATTACTGTGTTGCCTCTCTCATTTTTTATTATATTGATTTTATTTGAGAATAGGCAATGTTTTTTTATAAACTGCCCTAGCATGTGTAAATGAAATGAAGGAGAAATAAATATGTAAAAGCAATAGTATTTATGCCATGCTATGCCATATTAGTTCATCAAGCCCATGTGTTGGAAGCCAACAAAGCTACAAAATACATGGTTAGCAATGTATAGTATTCTATGCTGATTTTGACCTTTGAAAGGACGTAACTAATTAAAGTAGCAAATTTATTTTATGCTATGAGGGACTACTATGTTAAGCTTGCTTCTTTGTCCTAAGTTTCCATTCATTATCATGCTTTTAATGTGGCATGCTATTTGAAGTCTTAATTTGTCGATGTATTTGACAGCATTAGAGACAAAAGGAATGAGAGAGAAAGTGAGTAAAACACATGGGAAGGGGGATTTCTTGTTGATATCCATGTTAGCTTCCAAGGGGGTTCACAACCAGAGGCATGATTCCTTGTGTTTGGCCTTCTTTTTTCTAACAATTAGTTCACTCACAGATTTCCATGTGCTGAGTGGTGTTTGAACTGACAAATTGGGATTTCTGCTCTGTACTTCCTATTTCACAACAGCCTTCCCTATGCCTTGAAAGCCACAACATGTTGCCTTAGGGTCTGAAAGTAGGAAATATAAGAACTATAAGTCCAGGTCTCCTGTCAGAGAGCCTAATCAAAGAACAAGTTAAACAGAACAATTTTCAAAACCATTAAGCTATGACACTGGATGGCAAGGAAGATGATGCAGTTACTTCATTATCATAGCTGTACACAGCTGGAAGGCAACTCCTGGGAGAAGCCGTTTCCCTTTTAGCCACTCACATAGTCTGTCCTTTTGTATGAGCTCAAGCCAAGTAGTCAAGGATCCTTCTTAAGCTCATAAAAAAATCAAGTCTTGCATCTTCCTCACAATTCACCAGATGTTCTGTTTCAAATGCCAAGGGCAGCTTCTTCCCAACAAATCCCCACTCTCATTCCTCTTACAGTGGTGCCCGTTTAAAACTTAAATGGAAGTCAACACACATTGTTTCTTGCATGGGTTGAAGTTGAAAATTCACCTGTTGTGAAGAATGGACAAAGTTGGCTTAGATCAGAATGTGCTTGACTGAGATTGGGCTTGGGAATTATGAGCTTGCTTGATCGGAGTTCTGTTAGGAAAACTGTTCCATCTGTTTTGAGAATTCTCACCATTCACCATAGTAGACACACAAAGAAATGCAATCCCTGTCACAAAAACATAGAAGTGCACAATTTGGAGGAAGAACAACAACTATATAAGGCATTTGAAAGAAATTGAAAGGATTGAATGACCCAGAGAAAGAAGATATCATCCACCCCCAAAAGGAGAAGTATTAATCAGACAAATTATGAAGAGTTTTAGAGAACACAAGAGATTCAATTAAATCATCTTAGTGTATGGACTTACAAAACAATGTTTGTGACTACTGGTGACATATAGACAGAATCTCACAAAACCTCATTTTCATGTCAGGTTAGAAAAGAAGTTCTGGAGAAAATACTCTTCAATTACAAAGTTTACAAATTCCTTCTCTGAATGACAGAGGTCATCTTTCCCCTTTGGAAACATTACTATTCAATTGTGCTGTAGCTCATTCCAGTCTGATTATCCTCTATCCTTGCCAGAGCAAAGCTCCATGTCACAGGTGTCAGGGCCATAAAGTAATTGGAACATTTTTGACACTGAGATCAGGAGGGTCAATATGCCACACTCTCAACTCTTTCCTGCATTCTGGTTATCAACTCATAATGTGCCCAATTTCCTTCCCTTTAATAACAAGCCCAAGTGAAAGTAATCTTGGCTACTCATTGCACTCTACAAATACTCAAAGCTGCTATGTGCTTACTGCTTCAGTGCTCAAAAGCTGGTTACTGGTTGCTCAAATTATGTCCTGTCCTGCCTATCCTGTCCAGTGAGATTCTCATTATTGTTGTCCCTACCCTAATGAGTAAAGAAATTTTCTGTCTGTCCCCAACAAAGAGGCCCTGCCTATTGCATAAAACCCCATGTTGAACTCCACACCCCCCAGTAACATGTTCCCTTCCTCAGGGTGCATATCATTTCTCATCCACTCTTTGCTTTTGATTAAGGCAAACAAATGTATGATTTGTTTAGTCCTTGCCATTGCAGAGAAAGGCATCTGAATGTAAATAGCTGCATTATTTAGGTTTATTGAACATCTGACACTTGGGAATGCACAACTCATGAAATTTTCAG
Organism: Anolis sagrei; assembly: GCF_037176765.1. Lineage (NCBI taxonomy): Eukaryota > Metazoa > Chordata > Lepidosauria > Squamata > Anolidae > Anolis > Anolis sagrei. The sequence continues at coordinate 37,193,856 of NC_090023.1, read as the reverse complement.
TGAGGGAGTATAAATGAGACATTCCGATACATTTTTAAAACGTGAATGATCAAAATTTTATACAGTGAACGCAAGTGCCAAATCTGGCCATATATGGCACAGTTAATTTAAAGTGAAGTTCTACCCGAAAAGCAGCTGTAAAAGTGGCACTGCATATTTATTGCCCCTGGATAATCTCCCACTCAAATGTACTCATATTTGCAAGTTTAAAAATGCTGCCTCTTCTCGATTTCTCATTCAGACAACCTAGATTCTTAGTGTCTTCCTGGGTTCGTTCCTGGCTCTTTGCACTGTAGACTCAACAAGATTGCTAGCAAATGTAGAAATTTTAAGATTACATGCTATATCTAACGATTGGCTCAAAGTAGTACCTCTCAACCTGGGGTTTGGGACCCCTGTGGGGGGGGGGGGGGGTGAGAAGTGGTCTGTTGGTCATGGGGTTCTATATGGGAAGTTTGGCCCAATTCTATAGTTTGTCTATTTTCCCCAAACTCCACCAGTATACACTTTTGGGAATATTGAGTATTCATGACAAGTTTTTGTCCAGATCCATCATTGTTTGAGTCCACAGTGCTCTCTGGATATGGATGAACTACAACTTCAGAACCCAAGGTCTTTGTCCACCAAACTTTTCCAGTGTTTTCTGTTGGTCATGGGAGTTGTGTGTGCCAAGTTTGGTTCAAGTACATCATTGTTGGAGTTCAGAATGCTATTTGATGGCAGGTTAACTATAAATCCTAGCAACTACAACTCCCAAATGGCAATCCCACCCTACCCAACCAGTATTCAAATTTGAGTGTATCAGGTATTTGTGCCAAATTTGGTTCAGTGAATGAAAATACATCCTGCATATCAGATATTTACATTACAATTCATAACAGTAGCAAAATTACAATTATGAAGTTGCAACAAAAATAATTTTATGGTTGGGGGGTCACCACAACATGAGGAACTGCATTAAGTGGTCACAGCATTAGGAAGGTTGAGAACCACTGGATTAAAAGGATTCTTATATTCAACTGCAGGGCAAGATGCAAGGCAGCTATCTCAGCAGTGTCAGTAGACTTTGAATATTAAATTCGTTGATCATATCTGATCTAATATGGCAGTACCTATGTCCTCTAGAATATTGTAGTATTGGTATCATTTTCTAGAGAACATACAGTAGTTAGGCATTCAAAGTCACATCCTCCAATTGAGGTTCTTGGATAAGTCACTTTCTGGAGAGCTATGGGTGGTGCTGGTATCTTCTCCTGGGAAGTGTGGTACTATCTTGATTTGACCTCCTCCAAGTCAAATTTAGGTATGTTAATCTGTATAAATGGCATAGATAACAATGAAAAATATTACCACTATTTTCTCAGCTGCAAGAAAGTCTTTGAAACTCGACAGTTTGACATTTGTTCAGTGTAAACCCCAGATGCAATGTTTTTAGACAAAAAAGCAGTTTTCTTCACAGTTACATTTTATATTCCTTCTGAACAGAAAATAACATTCTGAAAGAGAAAAATGCAGAAGTCTGAAACTGCAAAATTTCTTGTTTGTTCAAAATTATACTCATTAGGGTTTCCTGCTAAGCAAAACAACTTTTTGCTTGTTATTAAAATATGTTCAGCTATTCTTCCTGTCATGTTTTATTCCTGTATATATTGAGGCAAGGTTTTCCCTGCCGCTTTTCTATAGTGGACTTTGACAATGTACTTGCTGGCATGTCTATTTAGGAATGCACAAACAACAACATATACAACAAATATATATTTTGGAGTCTAGTGGAAGTCTCACATTCTTTTAAGCTACAACCAGAAAAAAAGGCAATACCAAAACTAAACCCCATACCACAGGGGAATTGACCATTTTGTAATGAAATAAGGCAATGTGATATTTTAAGGTTGCTCCCAGCCTTCTCATTCACCTTGCCTAATGCCTATTTATTCTTAAGCCCTATAGTCTACAATTTCAGTCTGATGCTTTCCAAATCCCAGAAGCACCTCAAATCAGCTCTAACTACCTCTTTCCCACCACATCTCTTTCCTTTTCTGTCACTTTTCATCCTTTCTCCAATCAAAAGTCTTCAATTGTCCAAGCAACTATTGCAATGGTGGTAATTAAAATGTGGTGAATTATCTGCTTGGTTTGCATCCTTTCAGTGAATATTTTTGAGTGAGTTTTACTGATTGTGCATCTGGACAGGAACAGTTTAATCACTTTAACTAATTAATCTAAGATACAAAGAAATGTGGCTTATGATTCCTGAATCACATTACTCTGGGAAATATATGTTACTATGTGCATTTTCTTGGGTTATATATTTTCCCTTAGTTTCATTTGCCTGTTGCTTGACAACGTTTTATCCCCTTTTATTTGTTTTGACAACCAAAATATTCTCAAGGTATAGGAATCAGACCTAAAAAATTACATTACCAATGTTTAATATGTGTGTCAGGCCCACAGCCAGTATTTTGATTCGGGGGGGGGGGGGGGGCTGAGGATCTACCCTAGCAAATCTTTTGTATTGTTATCCCAATAGCCCCATGCATATGGTATATATTGAGCATGGTGATCACATCATGATATGAACAAACATAACAGTTTAAATAATGTACCACTAAGGCCTTCTCGTGGACCACCCTGAGAATTTGGGGGGAGGGGCTGAAGTCCCTCAAGCCCCCCCCCCCCCGACTACATGCCTGATGTGTGTTTGTGTGTTCTTAACGGCTTTTATTTGCTTTTTTGTTTCCTGATATTTGGAGACACTTTTGAGGGAAAAGACACTTATGCTTAACTATTGTAACCTAGCTTTAAAAGGGAGTATTTATATGGGGACGGGGGAGAGAGAGAGAGAGTTCAGTAATTAGTTGGAGGTTTTGCAACGCTGTGTCATTGAAGTTATGGCTAAGAAGGGTACAATTTTTACATTCTCCCAACTCTTACAAAATTAGAGTGTAATGCAAAAAAGATTGAAATGGATAAGAATGGGATTAGTTAAATCCTGTAGGACAATAATTAGGAGGTGTTGTAATTGATCTGTTTGCTGACTGACAACAGCTAAAATTACAAAAGGAATGAGCTCTATTCATAGAATCTGAGCTACATCCTTTAAATGCAAAATATGGTTTAGTCTAAAACATTTCCTATGCTTAAAGACAGAAAATGGCTCTCTAGATCTCACACATCTGCTGGAAATAGGGTCCAGGATTGTTGAGGTAGGAAGAAACTCATAGGAAATGCCTATGAAGTCTTAAGATTATTGGGGTTTGAAATTCCTACATTGTTATAATATTCACATGCTAAAGCATTTTGGCATTGGGATAAGACAAGGGTCCTCAAACTAAGGCCCGGGGACCAGATACGGCCCTCACAGGTCATTTACCCGGCCCTCACTCAGGGTCAACCTAAGTCTGAAATGATTTGAAAGCCCACAACAACAACAGCAATCCTATCTTATCAGCCAAAAGCAGGACCATACTTCCAATTGAAATACTTTTGAATAAGTTTATATTTGTTAAAATTGTTCTTCATTTTAATTATTGTATTGTTGTTAAGTGTTTTTTGCACTACAAATAAGATATGTGCAGTGTGCATAGGAATTCATTCATGCTTTTTTTTTCAAATTATAATTCAGACCTCCAACAGTTTGAGGGACTGTGACCTGGCCCTCTGTGTAAAACGTTTGAGGACCCCTGGGATAAGACATATCTGTGCATACTTTCATGCAAAAAGACAAAGGTTCAAGCACCACAAGCTAGATTGACCTGAGGAAAGTATGATTTTCCCCAACAGTCAATTACTGAAATATGATTTAAAGCTTGAGTTGTCACATATAAGATTTCCCAGTGAAAATTGAATATTTTCACATCCTGATAAAAATCTGGGAGTGTGTTTAAAGTATAGTAGGAACCATCCAGACAGGCCCATATCCCAGGACCTTTCTTGGTTTTAAAAGAGGCATCTAAACAACTCCTTCAGTAAAACTGAATTAATTCAGAACAAAACAGGGCTTCCTGAAAGGCCTGGGTATAATGAGGTATTGGGCCTGTGAGGACTCAGTACTGAGTAGTCCTGGGAGGAAGGTTATGGTGACCAGATATGTTTTCCTTAAGTTTAAGGCATAAATGGAGGGGCTTCAAGGTAGCTGAACCCATCCCTCCTGCCCTGGAAAGCCCGGGTTTTGGGGGCAAGAGCGGGGATGGAAATCCACGCCAAAACAGCTTTTTAAAAACCCACTTTGGCTTAGATTTTGGGCTGTCTGAAAGCACCCTGGTGTCTACTTCTGAAACAAATAGAAATTATTTTAGGCAATTAACTAGGGAAGTAAACCACATTTACTAAATTTCTTGTCCTCACCAAGAAAGGATGTCTCAAACAACAACATATACAAAAAATATATATTTGTTGAAGAACAAAACAACCAATCCTCTCTCTCTCTTTCTAAGTAGCCTATAGAAGAAAACGTACTCTACAGCAGCAACACTAGCACTGATATCATAAAAGCTAAGTCCATCCATAGACACAGGATTTTTTGATTCTTTCTACCACCAGAAACACCTTTATCAGGATCAATTGAAATGTCACAGAAGAGTGACAGGTTCTCAGGTTCACCAAAATTCGTCATGATATATACAAAAATAGCAAGAGGGAGAGGGATACTGATGAGTTGATAAAAGAGCTTATTTATAATTCATCAAGTGGTGCTAAGACAGGTCTGAATAAGTAGGACATTCCCATGACATTTTGAGGAAAAGGATAATATGGCATGTTTCATCTTGGGTAAAGACACCAACCAGACTAGCAGTCTTACTTTGACATTGACTATTCTCCATTGCCCTTAACGACATCACATTATTAGACCAGGACTTTTTAAGCAAGCAGCCCCACATTTTTGCCACCTGCAGAATTCTGGGAAATGTAGTTTGGGAAGGTGGGAACATCTGAAGCTGAGAATTCAAAAGGCCCAACCTCAACTATGTTTCCCAGAATTCTGCAGGCAGCAGAAATGAGAGACTGCCCACTTTAAAGCCCTGGTGTGATAACACCATAAGCACAGTGGACAAAGGGCAGAACACAATTATATCCTCCAAAATCTCCCTGTCATCATCAACAACACCACATTTCCAACAGTTTTATATTTTCAGAAAATGAGCACGCAAACTCCATCTTCAGTCCAAAATTGTACAGTTTAGATAATTATGTGGGCTTAAAACCCATTGGCTTCCTAAAAGTCATTACCACCTTCCAATAGATGACACAATTTCTATAGAAGTGGTAGGAAGAAGCTCATTCCAGGTCTGGTTTCTATGGGTCCCTTTAACTCTACTTCTGTATCTTTCCCCTACAGGACGAAGTGGCCAGTATGAGCAAGGCACTTGAGAGTCAAAAATGTCATCATTTACTTCACATAGTATAAAAATAAGCCAAAGTTCAGTGAATGTGCCAGAATTAACAGTGACATAAAAACTATATAGGCCCTTTCAAAGGGCTTTTGCAGAAAAAATTGTGTGTATTTCTCTTCAAGTCATTGTCCATTTACAGTAATGTCATTAATTTTGTAGGGTCTTCTGCACTAAAATATACTCAGATATGGTTTTTTGGCACTTCCTCTGAAACACAACTTACAGCACCAGGTATTAATTGGTGGTCTCCTAGCCAAGTATTAGCAGGGGCTGAGCTGGCTTAGCCTCCATGAACAGGTGGAATTGGACACCTTTAGGGTATTTAGGCACCTCTCACTGTAGATATAGATCCACACAGCATTTTCCCCTGAACTTTTGCTCAGTTCCAACAATGATGGGAGTGACAAACAGCTCTAAAGGAAATTGTGAGAGTGGAAGAAGTGATGTATATTGAGAGAAAGCTGTAGTCTAATGCTAACAGATAATGCATTTCCTTTTTTTTCTTAACCAAACACATTCCCCATGCTGCAGGTTGTCCTTGCAGGTCACCCTAAGCAAACAGCTCTTTTCAGTGCGAACACACTGCCAAAATTAACACAGATCATTATTTGATGTTTTTTGTCTTTTTAGTCAGTAATCCTACCTCGTTTCTCAGCCTTCCTTATAAATTAGTCCCTCCAGCCCCTAGGTTGCTTTTGTTGCTCTTCCCTGAATTCTCTCTAATTTTGTTTACATCTTTCTGGAATTGAAATGCCCTCCACCAAATGCAGTAAACAACAGCAGCTTGTTCTCCAACTAGAGGGCAATTCCAGCTTCCAGAGTAGAAGAACAAACACACAAATGCAGAAACACACTCAAACACTTCCAGAGCTGTCACAACTGCAGAGTGTGCATATGGATTCACCTCACATTCCCTCTAAGGGGAAAGAAAGCAAACAAACAAAACCTAAGCTTTACAAATTAAATAAGGGCCAGGCAGCAGCCCTGCTTCAAAGTGCCAATTAGAGCCACAGCTCAGTCAAACCAATGCCCTGTTCACATGGTATAACTGTGGGCAGAAAGCATTTCTGGATTAAGGAGGGTGATCTTATGGGAGACCGTGTTCAGTCAAATGTGGAATGCCTAATAACTGTGTGCATATGAATGAACAATTGGGAACTCTGTCATATTTCCGATAATCCTGTTTTTCATGGGAGGAAAAACAGAAGGAATCTATTTTATTGTCCAGAGGGGAAAAGCACAGATTAGACAGTTAAAATAATGTGCTGCCCATCCAAAAAAAACAAAAGAAAAACACTTTTGTGCTGTGGACTTTATAAGAGATTGAAAGTGTGCTAGAAGCTGTTAGTCTTGATCTTTAGTTATCAAAGTAGAGTAGTAAGGTCTTCCCATGGGAGGAGACTCTAGAACACTGGGTGGCTGGAAGAAAAATGGCTGATACAATGAGCTAGAGTTCTTAGAGAGGTAAGGTAAGTCGCCATTTTAGGCTTAGATATTAGCGGTATACAAGTGTACTAAATAAAATAAATAAATAAATAAGGACAAACATACACTTGCCCCTCCACATTTGCAAGTTTGGCTTTTGCAGATTTTTTTTTAAAAAAATCATGCATGCAGAAACATATCTCTTCTCCTCCCTTGGGGGTGAGAAGGGCAGGATACAAATGTATGAAATAAACATATCATATCTCCTCCACATTTGCTGGAGTTAGGAGTAAAGGATTCCTGAAAAGGTGGAAAATGAAAATAGAAAATCATTTTCACCTGAAATAACACCCCTCGAGAAGTTTCTAGGTCTTGCAGCACTACTCTATGGTCACATTCTACTGGATGTCTACTATACCAGAAGAATGAGCAATTCTTCTGGTATTCTTACTCTCTAAAAATCACTGGATCCTCCAGCATGACTCTATGGTTAACCTCTGGAAGCATGACTCTATGATTAACCTGTGGCAGAGTTGGACCACAGAGCCATACTAGATATTCCTAGAGAGAGCCTTTTAGTCGAATTCATGAATTTAAAACTATTTCTTGATTTAAGTCATTGACGTGCTGGCTGATACCCAAACAAGGGATGAGCTAGAGATGTCTCTGCCTTGGTCCTTTCACTATTGGCTGCAACTTCCTGGCGGATGTCAGGTGGTGCAATACCGGCTAAGCAGTGTAATTTCTTCAGTGGTGTAGGGCACAGACACCCTGTGATAATGCGGCATGTCTCATTAAGAGCCACATCCACTTTTTTAGTGTGGTGAGATGTGTTCCACACTGGGCATGCGTACTTAGCAGCAGAGTAGCATAGCACAAGGGCAGATGTCTTCACTGTATCTGGTTGTGATCCCCAGGTTGTGCCAGTCAGCTTTCGTATGATATTGTTTCTAGCACCCACTTTTTGTTTGATGTTCAGGCAGTGCTTCTTGTAGGTCAGAGAACAGTACAGTTTTCTTAGATCTACAGAGACACTCGCTGGAACACCTCAGCAAGCGAGAGTTCAAAAGTGGCAGGCTCAAACCCAGCACCTCAACCCGTGGGTGATACCAGATGAGAGACTCCCCCCTGGGCACACAGAAGACTGGGCGACTTGGAAGGCGCTGAACAGACTGCACTCTGGCACCACGAGATGCAGAGCCAATCTTAAGAAATGGGGCTACAAAGTTGAATCCACGACATGCGAATGTGGAGCAAACCACTGACCACCTACTGCAATGCAACCTGAGCTCTGCCACATGCACAATGGAGGACCTTCTTGCGGCAACACCAGAGGCACTCCAAGTGGCCAGATATTGGTCAAAGGACATTTAATCAGCTACCAAGTTTGCAAAATTTGTGTTTTTTTGTTTTATCTGTTTGTTTGTTTTGTTCTGTTAGAAATGTAATACAATGTTCTGGTTGTGGATGACACGATAGATAAATAAATAAATGAATTTAAAAAATCTGCAAAGACAAACTTGAAAATGTGGAGGGCCAAGTGTATGTATGTATGTATTAGGCCTGGGTAACAACAAAAAGATTTGTTTCTAAAATCGATTCGTTTTTTGGGGGTTTTTGCATTTCGATATTTAAAAGAATTCTGAAATTTTTCTTTTAAAAAGTTCGATATTTACAAAATTTCGTAAATGTAAAAAAAATTACGAAACATCAACGAAACAATTACGAAACAATAACGAATCGATTCGTTAATGGCGGACGCGACCTCGCAATACGCTAAAAAACCTCCAAATGGGACAGGGGGAACTTCTGAAGCTTCCCTCTCCCTCTGTTGTTGACTGTTGGTGTGATATTATAATTTTTTTTCACTAATTAAACAAAAAACAACTATAAAACTTGCCCCAGACATGCAGAAATAATAACGAAACGACCTCAAACCGATAACGAAACGAATACATAACAAATCCGAAGCATTTATGAAACGAATTTAAAAATTCGTTTCGTTTTTAAATTGCTCCAGAATGGTTCGTTATCGCTTCGTTATAAAAAAAATAATAAATTTTTAACGAATTACGAATTAACAAAACAAAACCGCCCAGCCCTAGTATTTATCTCTCTAAGAGCTCTATCTCTTTGAATTTTTGTTCCTACCAAGGGTGGGGAAAGTGCAATGTGCTGACTGACAGCAAACTCCAAAGTCAAAGATGTCTATGCCCTACCAACCCAACTCTGATTTTATTCATATGATATAATTCTAGAGAGTAAACATACATGAGTTGGAATGTGTTCTGCCACTTGTGAAATGCTATTTCTAGATGCATACTATTATACAATTTTCAAACTGTTTTTTCTTGAACACATTGAAAGAATTGTGGACATTAATAAATAAAAACTGAATGTTCCTAGACTGGAGGTAAGGCCAGAGAGAAGAGATTGAGCTATCTCTCTCTCTCTCAAAAAAAAAAAAAAAAAAAAAAAAAAGAAGGAAAAAAGAGGAGAAGAAGGCAAAAGAGGGCAGATGTACACATTAGTAAGAACTTGCAATTGTTACTTTTTTTTTGGACTCAAACTCCCAACATTCTGAGAATTGTAATCCAAAAGGTTAGGTTTCCAAGAGAAAATCAGGTGACTTGCGTAAATTATTGCTATAATTCTGATAAGCACTAATGAGCACAGGGGAAAGGAAATAGTATTAGTGCCCCATGTGGACAGTAGATCAGTTTGAATCAGATCCAAGCCTGTTGTTCACACTGTCCCAATGCCATAGGATACTTCTGAATTCCAAGCAAATTACAGAGCAACCCCACATTTTTATTAAGTAAAGCCAGATTAACATGGTTCAATCTGCAACGCTCATGGTGCCAGCCAGGAGCAAAGTCAGGGTTTTGTTTTTTTCATGTCAAGAGTGACTTGAGAAATTGCAAGTTTCTCTGGTGTGAGAAAATTGGCCACCTGCAAGGATGTTGCCCAGGGGACACCCAGATGTTTTAGCATCCTGTGGGAGGCTACTGCCATGTCCCTGCATGAGAAGCAGGAGCTGACAGATGGGAGCTTACCCAGCAGCAGTTCTGCCAGCATAAGGGTTTAACCCATTGCACCACCGGGGGCTCCAAACATAAGGTGAGTGTGGGTTCTAAGGCCCATACCTTATTCTACTATCAAAACACTGCTATGAGTTCAAGGGCAAGTTCAAAGCTTCTTTCCCAGTCTCTTTTTGAGCTCTTAATCTTTATATCAAATTTTGACCAGATGTCCTTGAGGAAAAACTGACTCCAGATCTCCATATGTGCACAAAGTGGAAATCTCTCTACACAGTTCATAAAAATAACCTTATGTTAGATGCACAGAAAGAAAAGCAACTCTCTTTATTTTTATAGGCAAACACAAGTTTATCTTCATTTCAGACTCAAGTGTTGCTAAAGATTATTACAATACTTGTCCACAAAGGTGCACTAGAGGTTGGAATCATATCCCTCTAGTTCTGTAATTTTTGCATCGAAAGACACACTCATAACTAATGTTACTAAGGACCACATTACATTACACATCACAGTTGCTTTGAGTCCCATTCAGGGATGATAAATCAGGGTGTAAATAAATATAATACATAAATTTCTTTCAGTCTCCATCCTAGGATGCTTCCAGGATGGAGCCCGATGGAGCCCATCACTACTTCCAGTGGGGGCTCTGTCTTGGAAGTGTCCTAAGACAGAGACCTGAGAACATGGGAGGCTTCTCGTGTTCTTATTAGGTAAGCCAGGGAAAACTTGGTTGGAAACTAAGCAGTGACAGTTTCCCTCCATGGAATGGGGAAGTGGGTGATGCAGGTGATGTGGGGGTAATAGTTTCCCTCACCACATGCTGAATTTACACCACTGCCCCACTGATGACCCCACTGTTCCCCGGCTTGAGGACCTCAATGTGATAAGGTCCTCAGTGCCTTAACTATTGCATGGAGAGGTTTAGAGTTGCACTTAGCCATAATTAGTGTAGAATAGCTGAAATAATTTCAGTGAGACTACAAGAAATATGTCTAAGACTGGATCCACTTTCCTTTTCTGTCCCTGTCTAAACTCTCCAAGCATATCCAGTCATATTGTCATGCATTGAAGAGACGGTCATGTTTCAGTTCTGCAAAGATGTATCCAGGAGTATTTTGGAGAAAAAAATCTGATGAAATGTTTTGCAAAGGTGTTCATTTTTAAGCAGCATGCCTTTTTGTGAACACTTTTTGAAAATATTATCATTTTTATTGACCATTTTATTTAGCTTGTCCTGATCAAAAAAAATTACTATCTTTTTGTATAAAGTATCTTTTGAGTTGCCAAGAACTATACTTGAAAGCACTAATGTAGACTAAAAATTAAGCTGTCTTGGATATATATGTATGTATTTGTCTATTTGTATGTTTAGAGATGCTGTCCAAGTCTTTTTTACCTTATCCTTAATGACTTTTCTGCTCCTGGAACTAGTTATACTACTGCATGATTAGCTGGGTATAAGCATTGTACTTTCAAAGCTGTGGATATGTGAAGGATACATTTAAATAAACTGTAGATGTTGATTCTAAAGTATATGTATTAGTGCTAAAGCACTCTTGATTGTGGGTAACTGTGAGAGTGTGTCCTATGTTTCCAGAGTTCTCCAAGGAATAATTTGAAAGCACACAATGTACATCATAAGATTTATTGTAAAAAAAAAAATTATTCCCCAAACCTTGGTTTTTACTGTTTTTTCTTTGTGAATTACTCAATTTCCTTGTGATAAAGTCCCCCCTGCTGACTTTATCTAATGTCCATGCAAAACTATACCTGCATAAGGCTTTAATGCTTCATGATTTTCAAAATGATATTTGTATTGTGGGGAGAGTAGCCAATGTTTATATATGATTTAAGGCCTCCAATTCAATAGAATGCTGAACCTAGCCTTTAACTGTATGGAAACATAGCACTTTATCACATCAAGGGGGAAGCAAACCAGTAATGGGATGGCATTATGTGATAGACACCACCATCAAAGGCAGGCCCATAGCCAGGATTTTGTTTCGGGGGGGGGGGAGGGGGCTGAGTCTGAGTGAAAGAGGGTCTACCCTAGCAAACGTTTTGTATTGTTACCACAATACCCCAATGCATATGGGATATATTGAGTATGGTGATCAGATCATGATATGAATAAACATAACAGTTTAAATAATGCACCAGTAAGGCCTTCTCGCAGACCATCATGATAATTTTTTTTGGGGGGGGGGTTAAGCCCCCCAAGCCCTCCCCCCCCCCAGCTACATGCCTGATCAAAGGTTACAGAGCAGCCCCAATGTGAAGTTGCCTGCCTCATGTTATAGAGTCCTTAGATTCTGAACTCTATCTGCAAAAATAAGAAATAAAATCAAACCTTTTCTCAGTTCAGGTTACAACATTTAAATCAACATAGCTAACATTCGCAATATACAAAAGTTAAAAGTGTAATTAAACTCTCAAAATGTGAAAAGAAAACCTTCTAAAATATTAACAAACAAATGTTCTATGAGGTTGGTGAGACAGAGAGAAGAGCCTTCACGGATGATCAAAAACATGAGAAGTATAGCCTCTGAAATTATCTAGACCTCAACAATATGATTTTGGTTGAAATCAGCAGAAACAACATAAGGTTTGACTTTTTACAGGTCAGTGGCTCTCATTCTAAAGAACGGGATTTAACAGGGAATTACATAGAAACCACTTCTTATTTAGATTATGCACATGATCCTGAACTGATGTGTCTCATCTCTAAACCATCCTCATATATAGCTTGGTAACTTTGGTTTCTATTGAAGTATGAAATGAAGAATTATTGGAGTAATTCAAAATACAATGTACTGTGCCACCGAGATGCAATTGCTTTTAATTCACCTTGTTGAATGTGCAGGCAATCTTTAACTCATGGCATTCTTACAACAGCTTTTGAAATGACAATTTTCTTGTGAACATATTTATCACATATTTATACTGTGACCAGATGTGGAGTGTTTTCTCATGTTTTTCACTTAGCATATAGTGGGGATTTATGGCCAGATTCGGAGAAAATGTGGTTTAAATCATGGAAGCTTGAGAGAAACATGGAGCACAACGTTTATGTTTTAATTACAACAGATCTGCAAAGAGTAGAAACTATGTGACCTTTAATTTGTTAGCTGCAACAAAGCTCTCTGCCCTCTATCCTCACTTTTAACAATTGAAGGAAATCCTGCTGAGGTGTAAATCTTCATTTATTTCATTCTCACATGTAAGAATGAAGAATTTCAAAACTCCCATGCTAGATGTATAACAAGAACATTTTTTGGGGGGGGGGGGTGTTTTCTTTGTTTTTTTTGTTGCAAAGTTTTAATACAAATAAACAAATGGTTTTGAAAGAAAATGATTGGCAGAAAAGGCAAACTTGTTTATGCATTTGCCCCATTCTGTTAAGTAAAGGTTTCCCCTTGACATTAAGTCTAGTCAAGTCTGACTCGGGGGGGGGGGGGGGGGTTGTGCTCATCTCCATTTCTAAGCCGAAGCCCCAGCATTGTCAGTATACACCTCCTAGGTCATGTGGTCAGCATGACCGCATGGAGCACCTTTCTGTGAAGACTTTGTATTTTCTTGGGCCCCATTATTATTGCCTCTCTCATTCTATTCATCCAGCACCATCTATATGTGCATTATTTTAGAAAGCATGAGAGGACAGATCCTTGTTCTTAAGAAGTTCACAATCATTTTTTTCCATAAATGGATAGTGAAATAGGAAGAATTTGATCCCAAGAAAGAATATGTATTTTGGAAAAGAATATCTATTAAGGGGTTTTGAAAAAATCCTCATGAAAAAACGGTTGGGTTTTGAGGAGCTATAGCTGTATAAATAAGAAGGGGTCTTTTTGTTTATTCACCCTTTTTTCATATCCACCAAGAGGCAAATGTGTTGTGAAAGGAGGAAACTTGGGCAATCTGATATCATCACATTGAAAAAAATTCCCCTTGTAGGACACTTCAGCTTCCCATGGAAAGCAATGGTTCTATCCTGGAGCATTGCTTCTTTTAATGTAAGGGGCTTTGGGATCTCTTGGTTTTCCGATACTGTTGTTTTTGTGGATTAAAAAAGTAATACTGACCTTGTGATGAATGTAAGATGAATGTATTGCCAGCTCTTAATTTTCCAGTGTTTAGTCTGATGGGGAGGCAGAACTCCAAACAGGTGATTCTTTCCCTTAAAGCAGTGGTTCTCAACCTGTGGGTCCCCAGATGTTTTGGCCTTCAACTCCCAGAAAACCTAACAGCTGATAAACTGGCTGGGATTTCTGGGAGTTGTAGGCCAAAACACCTGGGGACCCACAGGTTGAGAACCACTGCCTTAACGGATGATTCTCTCCCTTAAAGGGATATCACCCATGCTTTTCCCTTTCAATGTGATGAGGTAGAAAGTGATTCTTCCCTGGCTGAATAGGAGAAGCATATCACAACTGAAAATACATTTCCCCTTAAGCAGAAATGGCCATTACAGTTATTGGCCTGCTAACCTGATTCTGCAACCTACTCAACGTCTGCATGGACTAAAGTAGGCATAAGTGACCCATGGAAAGATTCCCAGCTTGTTCAGTTTCAAGGTATATCCTGCATCAGTTTGCAGTATCCTCCTTCTTGTCCTTATCAGCCTAGTGCAGCTGTTGGTGCTTAGTTGTTAGGCTTTGCCAATTGCATTCACAATACTTAGCATTCATTCATTTTCAGTTGAAACATTTAGCATTTAACAACACTTTTGACTGCAACCAAGAAAATTAGGCAGTGGCCTTGGGCCAGTCCACTGTCTTATAGCCATTGTGTGAGAGGAACTTAAATATTTTTTATGTTTCAAAAAGATTTGGTGCAGTTTTAAGACTGTTTTTTGCCTATTGCTTTTAATGCACAAAATGTGAAACTTTGATAAATGTTTCCTTGTTGCATGGAGTATTTTACAAATGGCACTGGTTGAGTTGTTGCATCTTTTTGATCTATTGGCCAATCATTTTGTGATGGTATATTTGTTTGCTTATCTACAGAAGAGAAAAAGATGCTGCTTCTGTACAAAGACTTTTGCTAAAATCGTGCAAATAACAACAACAACAACAATGTCTTTATTTATACACTGCTTTTCTCCTACAAGAAAAGACCCAAAGTGGCTTCAAACATATTAAAATACAATACAAAATTAACAGCAATCGAACACACAAATGTAAGACATTATAAGCAAACAAAGTAAGACATAACTAAGCATTTAAAACCATATTCAGTATTGAGTTGCCTTAACACATTTTATTTTATATAATAATATAATATTGTGCTTGGTTCTTTGCTGGGAGTGGAAAAACACCTCATGATGGACTTGACAAATCCTCACTACACTATCTGGTGGTGCCAAAGCTGGTGTAATTATGTCTCTGCCATTACTCAGCCCACACTCGCTTTCACACTGTATAGAGTATAAAGAGCCAGGATGGTTGGCCTACTGCTAGTTAAGTACTGTCATGTTTTACCGTGCTTTAGGTGTAAATTACATTCCACCTATCTGAGAATATCTGACTGAAAACTCAAGGGACTTTGCAAATATACACTTGGGTGGAGTGGAGGAGGAAAGCTTTCTAGGACTACATTCAGGAATTGAATAATCTGAGAACAGGGAAGTGGGGAAGAATTATCTCCTTCAGAGCTAAGGTTGGAATACTCTGTCCTAGAATTTCTTATGACATATAACCACTTTCAAGACTTGCCTCCTGGGGAGCTTTGGAAACCTATTTATCTCCAACATCAGAAAATATAATATTCTCCACTTACTTAAAAGATCGTTCTGGGCCATGTTAAGAAAAAGGGTGTTCTTTCTTTTTTAGCTTCAAACTTCCTCAACCAGCATGTGAATTAATAGTCAAAATATAAACCTTTCCAAGTGACTTCCATGATAGTGTATGTGCGCGCGTGCACGCACACGCGTGTGTGTGTGTGGTCTGGTCATTACAATGCATATTCTGTTTCACTAGTCTTTCCTTTAGTTGTAATATCAAACCTCCTCGCTACCTAAAGAGCTGACAAGACACACCTAGACATATGTTGCTTTTATTTTAGGATACAAGAACAGGTTCAACAACTTTCTGTCAGGTATCCTTTCTTACATTTCCAGTTTCAAATGTTATAACTCCATCAGGTAGTGGAGTCTCAAATTTGGAATGAGTTCTGATTTCAGTTCTCCGTATGATAGGATAGATTTTTTTCACAAGGGCACACAATGTTTTCCTAAAGGTTGGGTTTGGGTGTTGGTGCTTTGTGAAGATGACTGCACAAAAGACTTGGGCTTTCACAGCACTCTCGAAATGCTGTACTTCTCATAGGATATAAACTAGGCACCCTCAAACTGTGTCCCTCCAGCTGTTTGGGCCTTCAACTCCCAGAATTCTTGACATTGAACAATCTCGTTTTGGGCCTCCAACTCCCAGAAGCCCAAACAGCTGGAGAGCCGCAGTTTGAGGATGCCTGATATAAACAATTACAGATACAGAAGTCAGTAGTCACATACACAAGTCTAGTCCAAAGCAATCAACCTAGAAGACTGTGCACTGCAGCTCTAAAATGAAAGTATAGATAAATGCAACAAAGATCATGTGAAGTGGCTATTAAGCAGATATGGCTTTCTCCCATATAATTATCCTATATGTTTGCATTTCATCAGAGAACTCGAATGATAGAATCAAGGGAACTGTGTGTCTAAATCTCAAAAGCTCTTTATGCTCACTTCGTTCACCAGCTTTCCGTATTCCATGTAAAGTGAACAGCATCAGTTAACCCACTCTAATCAAATTCCTTATCTTCATCTTTCTCCTTCAACACCATTCTTTCAGCAATACATTCCTACCTTTGCTCATTTGACCTTGTGTTACCACTGGCCCTGTCTCTCATGATTCCTCACTCTCATTTTGTACCAAGAGCTGATTATTTCAATGGCACCTTCAATGTACTTATACTATTCCATTCTCAATAGTTGCCTGTTAATCTCCAATTTCTTAACATACACATCTCACACAGTGAAGATTGCAATGCACACTTGGGAAGAAATGTACTATACTATGGGTACCAATTAGAATTAAGTACCAGAAGCAAATAGAGCATTTCCCACTACTGTTTCTTTGAGTCATTTATTCTCCTCATCTTCCAGAGTTGCAAGGATTTCTAGGGAGTCTCCCACCTAGGCTATGGACAGACCCAAATCTATTAGCGTCAACAAATTGTTGCATGATTTGTCTTTGGATAATGTCTAAACTGACACATTCCTTAGAATTTTGAGAAGGAAATAACAGTGAACTGTTCATGTCAGAGATTAACATGACTAATTTTCTGGATTGATAAAGAATGTTGTTTTGTGTCTCTGATTGTTGCACCATAAGGCAGGATGCATAGAGATGGGTTGGAAAGGTTTTATAAGTCAATGCCATTCAATTTCTAGCTTCTTTTTTGTAACATCCTGTTCAGAGATTGGAAATGCTGTTTTTAGCTATATTTAATAATCTCAGATGGGCGTGTGACATATGTGCCTTTCACCTACTCTTAATCTTTTATCATAGACTTTCACTGGTTCC
Source organism: Anolis sagrei (assembly GCF_037176765.1). NCBI lineage: Eukaryota > Metazoa > Chordata > Lepidosauria > Squamata > Anolidae > Anolis > Anolis sagrei. The sequence continues at coordinate 37,176,432 of NC_090023.1, read as the reverse complement.
TAGACAGGGCATGGTAGGTTTTTAAAAAAAATCTGTCCCCTCAATTGGCATTCTGGGATAAGGGTTCTTCATGTACTGGCTCAAACAGAGGGATGACTGAGATCGATTTTGATGGTTCTATGACTATCACAAGAGAGAGTATGTAATCTTTGTTATGCACCCTTATAGAACGCTATGTGAAATGGTAGTTATCACACGAAATCTTGGATATTGTTCCTTTGTATTGCATGACCAGAATATAGGAAAACATATTTTGAAACCTGCCAGGAGTCCTCTTTAACAAGATTTGCCTTTTGCATCCCAGTATTCTTCAAGGGAGAAGCAGGCTTACCTATATGTTCACTGCAATAAGATTCTTAAGGGATATTTGTCCAGTCTATTTCTAGACAGTTTATAAGCTTTTCTGCCAATCCTTTTGTGGATAATTAAACAAAGTACTGTCTTAGTTCACCCAGTAACTGTGTTATGTTACTTCTTCCAGATGTGCATGCAATTATGCACATTATATTTTCTTCTGGGGTCTGTAGAACATGATGGTTCTTCTCACCTTACTTCCTGCCCATTTCAGTTTGGTGAGGCACTATCACTAGTGAATTCTTCAACATTCAGATTTTTTTTTTACTGGTAAGCCCATCAGATTGATGCAGCTCTGATAGTGTCAGGGATGATGGGAGGTGAGCTCAAATATCTTGCTTGCTGACAGAGGCACACGGTGTTTTCTAGGCAAGCCCCATGGAAACTAACAGCAGCCACTTGAAGAAACTAATCTCTTGGTGGAAGATGTCCATGTTTAATTTAGCTATAGAAGTCAGTAATGTAGCCTTGAAAATGACTTCGACAGTATATTTCCCAGGATTATGTGTACAATTCTGACAAGACAGTGGAAGGATCATATGTGACGTTAAAAAGTTGTTCAAATTGCTAAAAGAGCAGCTTTGTGGCTCAGAGAATTTGATGATTATTCAGTTGATATATTGAATCTGAAGGCTTTGGAGTAAAAAAAACCCACCAGTTCATTTTGGATTCTGCTCCAAAGCTCTTGAGTTTTAAGATTAAAGTATAAAACCTATTCTGTCTCTTTCCTTCTGAGCTTGTAAGCAAACTTGGCTTGACCCAGGCCTTTGAACATCTCCATCACTTAAGAGAAAAGAAGGCAATAAAGAGAGACACTCTCTCATCTGTCTTCCCAGCTTGAGGTGAGCTCCCTGATCTCATTAGCCAAGACAGCACCTGAAAACTACAAGAAGGAAAAGTATATTTGAAGAAGCTATGCTTACTTCTAACACAATACATAGAGAATCCACAAACACTTGGTTATCACCACATGATCTATACTACTTAATTTTCCACAGTATGTGCCCATTGGTCTACATATGTATCAGATATGGAATGCATTGTAGTCTATCACAAAATATAATATTTCCAAAGCTGCATTTTAAATTTCAATGCATAAGACTTGAAATCCCAACCCTTCATAGGTCACATTTTAAGGACCTCATCTAGATATTTCCATTTCCACTGAAACAGATGCATATGTTATATGAGAATTTCTAATGTGCTCTCTTTCCATTCAGTCAGTAGCTGAATTAAGCATTACCTGTCAACAAGTTTGCAAACCTATCTCTAAGGATAACATGTACTGGTATCCAAATGAAGCAAACATTCAGACTCTTAAACCAGGCAACAAGGTTCATGCAGTATGCATGATTTCTTCATCAGAAACTAAAACAGAGCCATCCTATGTTAGCGAGCATCTATTGTTAGATTAGTAGCAGAGAAACTAGAAGCTCTGGCCTAGCCTATATGTTCCCGAGGAGAAAAAAAGATGGCCATACCAAGAGCTGAGTACCACTAGATTTTTTTTGTTAGTTTTTGTTTTAAAAACCAATGAATGCAACATGTGTGGAAGCAGAAGCCTTGCACAAACTACCAGATTTTCAATTCAGGCATGGTGTCATGAAATGCGAAATAAGGTCAAACAATCCCAGGTAGAACACTGTCAAGCAGGACAACACAGATACAGTAAACACAGTTTTCGCTTTGACAGAGAAGATTTAAAGCAGTCATCCAGTTTACTGGTTTAGGATTCTAGTATATCTGCTTTTATTCTGTTTTTCTCTTATTCTTTCCCATTTCCCTTTCTGTCTGCTGCTTTTTATTCAGCAACAGCTTGGCTATGCCCACAACCCTAATCCCCCCCCCCTTTCTCCTTATCTTAGAAGGTTTCTGAAGCAACAGGCAAGCATGTATATCCTCACCTTCTCCCAAACAACCCAAACATACTCTTTTATTCCCTGTTAATTGAGTAGAAAGAGCTTTTAGTAATATGTAGGAAAGTGAGGGGTGGCAGTAAAATGACATGTCCTATTGGCTAGTTGTCTGGGGCAATGGATGCTGAAAGGCAAAGGAAACAGCCATATTGAAGGAGATTCCTTTAGAAGGGGTTGCAACCAAATGTTGGAATGAAAGCTCTAAACAGCTAGTGCTTTGGGAGTTACATGAACCTCTTTCATTCATGCTTTGCTAGCTCTCTTTCTGATAGCTGCTCTGAATTCCCCATTTTGCAGCTTTGCAGAACTATAAAAATGCACCCTTGTTACAGGGAGTTGTAAAGAAAGGGGGTTGTTTCTAAATGAACAAAAAAGACACAGGATTCCAGTTTGGGCTAAATGCTCTTGAAAGCCTCAAAATAGCAGAAACATTTCATTTTCACTCCCTACGTACCATATTACAAGCCCTGCTGTTCCAGCCTATGGATTCTAGAATGATGCTCAGGATCATAATAAATACTTTAGAAAAAAATCTCTGACATTTAATTCTGAAAACATTTGGAGATCCTAGTGAAACACACAATGGGCAGAGCTGTCATGGTTGTCTCCAAGATTATACAGTGGGCCAGATGGGTTAACTACACCAGCAGACCCCAGTTCCCTCCACCTGGCTTGAGGCAGGAGCCAAAGGGCTAGGGACACTGTAAATAGTTAAAGCAGCTCGGAACATTGCAACGCTGGAATCCTCCAATCACAGCTCTTTGTAGCTAGTCAATGGGAAGCACTGTGTATCGTAGCTGTCGGCTGGGAAATAGGCATCTGTGAAAGGAAAGAGGAAGCTTTGGGAGTCTGCGGTTTGCCAGTGTGTGTGTTATTCTCAATGGGTCTCTGCCAGAGGTAAAGGAAGCTTACACCAAGCCACTGAATGTTGCTGTTCAAAGTGACTATAAATCTGGCTGACAGTGGAGTCGTGTGGGAGTATTTGCTGGGGTGGTGGTGGCAAGGAGGAATCATATTTACTAGCCCAGCAAAAATGGATATGCCACAACAACATAAAAAAGGACAGTAGAAGATGGTGCTTGCTTCAAGAGAGCAGGGGGTGCATGATTCCTTTCTCAAGGAGAGGAGAGAAGCTCCATCCGTGAGGAGACTGAGAGAAAGTACAATAGCTCAGCTGCTAGTGAAAGGACAGGCATGTATGTTCACAGTGATGGAGCAGATGTGTCGATGTACATACAAGCAAGAGCATATGAGAAGGCATCTATCAGAGAGGACTACAGACATCATGCATAGCTTCTCTAGTGTGTGCAACTACACTGAGAGTATCACTTGGCAAAGGGAATAGCTATTGCCCAAAGAGTGTGTTGACAGTTGTGTCACAGGACATGGAAAAAGAAGACACTGAGTTGGGCATTCAGGAAATGGGGACAGTCTGATTTTTAGAAAGGAGGGGTGATTTATGGCCAAAATACTATGCTGAGTTTCTGACAAGATTTATACATGGCACAGAGGCTCTGTCTCTGTGCAACTAACTGTACTGCTAAAACTGTACTGTATGAAAGGGAGAAAGTGCACATAAGACATATATGTATGTGAGATATGTAGCAGGTGGATCATATGTTAGGGGAAAATAGGAATGTAAGTATCAAGAGGACACATAAAAGGGTATATATAGGGAGTACATTATCATCTATGGGCATGTATGAATGATTGTTTGGGTATCTGGCAGTGCATTAAAACATAAGCCTGGGGTGAGGGAAGTGAAGGGGCTGAAAAGAGTTTGTACATGAGTTTGCACCACAGTGTGGCATCTTTACCAATCCTGCTTTATGTGCAAGATATTTGCCAAACTCTAACCTGTAATGATTCAGAATGTATCCCACCACAGCCATCTGCAAGTGGAAAAGTACACAACCTGCTAAACCATTTTTGAGTTGCCAGTAATCAATAGCCAGTCCATCTCTACCTCCCAAATACTCCATTATCATTTCAACCTTCAAGCTGGAGGGTTTTTTTTTCTGTCACCCCCTCCATTTTCAAATAAAAATTCATTCATACACTATTAAGAAAAACAACGCATCCTTCTCAGGGTTCCAGAGCGCATAGGTTTTTGTCATATATGAGGTGATGACACAAGCTTCATTGGCACTGGTATGTCACAGATTGCTGACTGACATGGGATGTAGTTAGAGGTGGCATAGAGGGGCAAAGCTCCATTGTACCCCTCCCTTTGCAAATCCTCCATTCCCCTCCTTCCCCCTCCTTTGCAAAGTATATACAGTAGCAAACCGGCACACGAGGTGCCCTCTAACCATAGCAGCTGCTAGGACATAGACTTCATTCATCTGGATTCACATTTCCTAAAGGAGGACCAAAGGGAGCAGGGGGGCTCCATAAAACATCCCCTTTTCTCCTCTGTTTGTCTCCATCACCCACCCATCAAAGCCAGGAAGGAGTAAGAGAACACAAATCATCCCTTACCTTGCAGGGAGAAGAGGGAAAAGAAGAATCCCAGCACCCAGATACTGTGCAGCCAGTAGGTCCTCATGTTTCTGCCTCAGTCGATCAAGCTCCTCTTCTTCTCTCGTGCACGCTCTCTTTTATTTTCTTTGGAAGATGCGATCCTTCTCCTCTCTGTGCTGCTTCTCCCGTCACTCTTCTACAAGCTTTGACAATCCAGTGCAAAGGAAGCTGACCTCGGATGGCCAGATTCCTGAATAAGCTCACACTTTCGCCTTCAGATAATTAGGAGAAAGGGAGGGGGCCGCTAGGATGCTCCTCTCAGCTTGAGAAAATCTCAATATCTTCCCCTCTCCCTCTCTCTCTCTCCTGCAGCTCCAACTAAATGCGACTGTACTTAAACAAGCAATGCCTTATAGGACAGCGCTCAGAGCAGAAAAGATCCCACCTCTGCCATCTAGTGTTGCAAATCAGAGGCATCCTTTTCTATGGATGTAGCAAGAAGATGCATATCGGCCTCCCAATTTGCATCCTGCAAGGTTCTAGGCTTTCTTCTAGCTCAGGTACTGTGTTTAGCAAGTGCTGGACCATTATATCCTGCCACCCAAGGGGGTTTCCTCTTGATTCCACCCCCAGCACTTTACCCATTTCACATGTCTGTTCTAAGTGCATACATGATATGATCAGGAGAATCTACACTGGATTTAAAGATGGCATCTTCTTATTTTTGACCATGTGCCACCAACAGCTATGTAAGCAATAAACAGATAAATAAGCATGTGGATGGCTTAAAGGTGTTTTTAATAAAAGGAAAGACTCCTTTCTGATTTCTGGGAATATCATTATCTAGATGAAATTAAGCAAGAACCAGGGACATCACACCTTCTTGAAAGAAACAGTTTTCTCAGTTTGTCAGCTATAGAATGGAACATATTATACCCACATCTTTTTGCACTAGATTTATTAACTCGGAGTAACTCAGGTGAGGGAAAAAGGCTTAGGGCATTACAGCAAGGAAGTAGTTTCAATTTTAGCCAATTTTTTGTGTGTCATGAGCAACTTGAGAAACTGCAGGTTGCTTCTGGTGTGAGAGCATTGGCTGTCAAATGTTGCCCAGGGGATGCCTGGATGTGTTACCATCCTGTGGTAGGCTTCTATCATGTTCTTGCATAAGAAGCTGGAGCTGACAAATGAGAGCTCACCCACTCCCCGAATACAGACTACTGATCTTTCAGTCAGCAGTCCTGCTGGCACAAGGGTTTAATCCATTGAGCCACTGGGGGCTCCAAGACTGAACTTCCAGTGACTCCAAGTCCCTGAATTTCCAGTATAGAGCTATAAGCGTTACTAAGCATTGTACAAAAAACATACATGTCTTGTCATCATGCTTTGCTATCTAAAAGAAAATACAAGGCCCTGAAAATTTTTTAATCATTTAAAGATTCATAAATGGAGCTGGATGATAGGTTGAAAATGAGCTTAAGGACAAAATGAGGGAAACTCATATTTAAGAAAACAATTTACTTAGGTGTGGAAAAATTTATAAGCTCCTAATGATTTCAAACAAAATTAAACACGTACAAAGTATTTTGTACCAAACAAATTCACACATGGGCAATGCAAAGAGGTCATTTATCTCCTAGTCAGCTCTATGTTATTAACCTCTTGATAACTTCTCATATGTATATATATGTATATGTACACACACACACACACACACACACACACACACACGTGTGTGTGTGTGTGTGTGGTTGTGGGTGTGTTTAAGTTGCCCCATGTATTTTTCAGAGGATTTTCTTGGGTTTTGCCAGTTCCTTCCTCTGAAATGTAGCCTATAGCATCTGGCATTTGTTGGTGGAGTCTTCAGGACTGACCTTGCTTAGCTTTCGAAATTAGACAGGATCTGATCCTTTAAGGTTTAAAGCCTCTTGGACACCAAAATAAGGTAAGAGAAACAAGTATAATCGAATTCAGAAATAGTGATTGGCCCTTATTGTTGAATTTGCATGTATGCCATAGTGTTTTGTTGCTCAGTTGCTGCCACTATATGATTTATAAATATTCCATGCAAATGTGGCCTAATTGCTAGGTTGTTGTGGGAGGAACCTTGGACCATAAACCCAGAGTCCACCTGACACTATGTTGTTAAGTAAACTGCTGAGTTCAATCTACTATCAGGCATCATTTATGGACTTAAAGAGGGTTTAAAAAGTGGTGGAGAAAGGAAAAATAGAACAAAGATTAGAACCAATTAACTGGGTTCCTGGGAAACCCAAGATTGATAATAATGAATGGTCCTTGACATCCAGGTTTCTGGTTGTGGTGATAAAAACGAAAGAGGTTAAAGATAGTCAAACCAGGTAGCTACTAGAAAACACTCCTCTAGAAAGCACTTCCTATGCTAAACTTCTGCTGCTATTTAGAGATCTTCAAGAATAGGCTTTCAAACAGTTAACTCACAGAAGAGATCACAGGAGGTAGCTGGGCAAAAGTCCAAGTCTAGAATCTAGAAGCGTAATTCCCTTCCTACTCAACTGTCAGTTTTCCTTCCACTTTCTCCTCACATTCTCTATTCAGTCTTCCCCTTCTCAAAGAACAGCTACTAGAATTGCTGGCTCTCTCCCCCTCTACTCATGAACTTCTAATAGGTGGCACCTGTTCTCTCTTAAGGTTAATTGGATCTGACTGTGACCTCACACAAGCACTCTCTCACACACAAAACATCAAACACAATGCAGCTGATACCAATAGGTTGGCAAGGCTCTCTTGTATCATCACAGTGAGCACCATTCCCAATGTAGCACCGTCAGTAGCAAATTATGTGCCTTGCATGAATTCAATCTTACATGAAAGCACAAGTATTAAAACCTCCAGATTACCATCAAACACTAGAAGTCAAATATTATACCTCATTTGCCTTTTCTTCTATTATAAGCTATCAAAAAGACACAGTCCAATCAATCATGGCAACCCAATGGGCAATAGTCTCTCATTTTGAATGTTATCAAATGACCAATGCAGAGCTACTTTGTAGACACTGGCTAACCATCTACATCCAATTAATGGTCAAACAATCAATGAGTCTTTATATTAAATGAATACATCTAGACATAAACGACTACTGAAATAATAGAAGGAAACTTTCTCAGCAAAAATATCACATTTCTCAGTATGAAATACCATGTCTAACTCTCATAAGTTATTTCATCATGCTTATCACATGTTCACGGTAAGATGTGTAGAGCACAGCAAAGCATCTACCCAGATGTTCACTACTGATTTTAACCCCTTGGTGGAGATCACAGGGATGATGACAAATTTGTTATTGAGCAATTCTAAGTACATGCCCTCAGTATAGATTTTGTTCAGCCATGTGCCTAATCCTAGTTTATAGACTATGAGCTGCCATTTTATTTGTATTGCCATTTGCCAGAACAGCAGGGGTTCCCAAGTATTGATTTTTCTTGCCAACAAGTTGTAAATGGCTAAAACTTCAAATCATTTCACACAAACTGAAGTCCCATAAAGATGGTCCAAGAAGCTCCATGTACCATTAGCATACACTAAAGCACTCATGGTGTCCTGCCACATGCTCGGCTCTGAACTCAATCCATTAAGCCAACATAAGTTAAAATCATCATATTTGGGATACTGCATCTTTGCAAGGGATGAATGGAATATGCTTGGAACAAGATGTAATTAGAACATGAATGAATGGAAACAATAGAGATCCAAGCCATGATCAAAGGCATCAAAGCAAAAGTCAACAAAAGTACATTCAATGTATTAAGACTAAAAATCAGTGGTTTGTTTGCTTTGTTCCTTGTCTATTCAGAGCCTCCCATATCTTCAGCTCTTCCATTCACACCAAAAACCTGTTGTAAGAGTGAGAAAATCTTCTGGAATAGGTTAGGTGTGTATGCTACAAGGATGCATCAGGAGCAAGTCAGGATAGTGCAAATTCCATCAAAACTGGATACAAAGTGCATTGCTTTTTTCTTGGTATTTGAATGTTAATAATATAAGCTGTAAAAAAAAGAAAGTGACTTGAAGCCTATCTACATGGGCATCCACATCACACACGGGGATTTCCATTCCCTAACACAAACTCAAACCAGTTAATGCAATTACCATGCTAAGTAAAGTTGGGGGATACTTCACAGTTTCCCTGAAGTTCTGAAGCAGTTCCACATGTTGGTGTGTGTATGAATATTTTGGCTAATTCTGATTCACCACCCTGCCCTTACCCTTGATACTGGCCTGTGCCACCACCCAGTGTGATTTTTCTGATCACTTGCCTCAGCATTCAAATTTCCTACTAGCTAAATAAAAGGAGAAACGTTACAACTTGCAGCAGAAATTCAGCATGTCTTCACTCACAAGATAATTTCTACAATTTTAATTACTTTCAATAAAGAGGGACACTTCGCTTTCATTACTTTTGTTCACTTCTGTCCCTTTTCTCCTTTTCCTCTTCTTCCTTCTCCTTCTCCTCCCCCCCTTCCCCTTCCCCTTCCCCTTCCCCTTCCCCCTCCCCCAGACCTACCCCTAGATGTGCAGGGGGGTGGGTCATGGAAAAAACTGAAAGGGGGGTGCAGAGTGTGTTACATTTGTATCAGGACCATGGGGCAAGAGGAGGAGGCTTGCCTCCCAGCAGCAGAGTCTGTTCCCAAGTTGAAGGAGCATATTGATATGACTAATAATGCTCTTGCTGAGCAGAAGCCGGTTGAGTGTGGGCAGAATGAAGCTCTTTGGGGGAAGAGCATTACTTAATGCTCCCCATTCAGTTACAACTCAGGGTAAATGTGATTCATCTGCACAGGCCAAGGAGGTCGGTCTTAAAGAAGGATGACCAGCTGTAGGACTTTTGCAGAAGTAGCACTGCTGAAAGCAATAGTTGTGTTGGATATTCCAGCTGGTGATCTTGACTCATGGAGGTTGGATTTTGTGTATTGGACAACTGGTGAGCTTCTTATGTATTTGACCTTGGACTACTCTCTGTGCTTGCTACTCTGTTTGGACTGTGTCTGTTTATGATCCTGGACTTTGTGTATTGCCTTGTGTATTTTTGACCCTCACTCTGGAGTCTTGGAATTCCCTTTGTGTCTAATACTCTATGTATGTATTGCCTCTGGCTATTCTTGAATGCAACAGTAGTAGCACTTGGACAATCTAGCTCCATTGGCAAGGAAAGAGGGAAGTGCCCCCTTCCCCTTCAAGTGGGGTCCTCCTATTTTCTTCTTTCTTTTTTATTATTGTGAGTGGCTGTGTAGGTAGGGCCCAGTGCACTACTTTGCTGAGGATCTATAATGCAGTTAAGGTTGTCCTTCCACCAACCTGCTTTTCGCACACTTTTGTTGCTTTTTGTAACTGCAACAACAATGGTGGATGACTAGAGGGCTTCTGACTTGGCACCTTTGCTGATGTCAACAAAGGAACACATATTACTTTGAGAGGGGTAACCAATCCTTTCTCCCCTCCCCTCTTCAAGTCATATAGGTGCCCAGCCAAGGCCAGCAGTTCTCTGGATCTCCATGTTCGCCACTGTGATGACAAAAAGCAACACAGGGTGACCATTTGGCCCAGCTAGCCCACCCCAGTCCACCCCAGTTATTGGAATTGAAGATGATGGCAGAATCTTAGGCTGGTTCAAAACATAATGCTTCATACCAGCCCCAGATTGTGTGGCCCATGTAGGTCCTTAGAATTCCTAGTATTGAAAGAGTAGGAATTTCAGAAATTGAGGGGGAAAGTGATTATTAGTGAATAGAAAAAAAAAACTCCCACAGGTTGCTTGATTATGTCAGTGAAGGCAATGCATACATAAAATATGAGCCACAGGAGAAGCAAATTGAATTGACTTACAAAGTCTTTGTATCAAAATCTCAGCCCAAATGATAGCATCTTACTGGGATGTATTCCTGCTCAGCAGACCAATTCTTCACTGGGAATTTTGAAAGGGAACATAAAGAGAAAGGTGATTATAATGTCTATTTTCAATTATTTTGAGAGCCCTACAAATATTCAGATTATGACAAAAGGACATTTTTTTCAGTTCAATAAATGATTGCACCATCATATAAGACAAGGGGGAGACAACCCTTCATTTTAAAGTGAACTGTCACCAGGATCCTATGAGAGGTGTAAGTCTTGCCAGACTCCTTGGGAATTAGGACCACAGGTCCACCAAACAAAAGTGAATCAAAAATTACTTGAAAGTTCCAATGTTATTACATTTAATTTCCCATGAGGGGAATTCTCAAAAATGAAGAGATTAGTTTAAAATAATATTTGAAAGGATACAGCAATGCTAAAACTTTTCTGAAAGCATGGACATTATTTCAAACCACTATAATAGAAGCACAGATGGAATTTATACGACAAATGTGAAAACGTCAGACAAGATACCAAGTTGGATAAGTAACAATGTATTTCCATTCTATTCAACTTAAAAAAAAAATTACAAAATGATCCTTTAACAAAGCACTTATCCCTGCTTCACTCTCTACAAATAAACCCTCAACAGCATAGCCAATCATTACAGAAGCTGAGAAAAACATGCTAAGAATAAATAGGTGCTTAAATACAGAAAGCGGGTATTCAGTATTGCAATTATAGATTCAAAAGAGTACCAAATGCAGTACTCCTACATAAATGCCAGCCTTGTACACCTTAAGAGTCAGCTGCTAAATCAAGTAAAGAAAGCCCATTCAGTTTTAGATTGGGTGCAAGGAGAATAAGTTTTCCACACCTTCCCACAAGTGAGCAAGCCTGTGAAAAGGGCCTGGAAAGGGTCTCCTGTTTATGATCACTGTCAATTGAAAATGTCATCCTCATTTTGCTTCAAGTGAAATCAGAGCAAACCTCTTTCACCTGATCCAGCACCAGGTTCTCAAGTTGAGCTGGACAAGGAAGCCATATCAGGAGAATTTACTTAGTTATGCGTATCTGTTAATCAGCACCAGAGCATCCCCAGATCCAGGGCTGTGCAGCAGCAGAACATCTGTTCTGCTGCTGCAGCCTGCATCTCACCTTCACTATGTAGCCATAGTCACTGCTACCAGGATACAGAGATCTATCCAAGCTTCAGTCCATCATGGACACCTCTGCTGGTATCAGAACAGGGCATCCATGTGATTTGGAAAAGGAGGTGAAATCTTCCCCTTCCTGTTTGCTGTTCTAGCAGATTCCTCATTGTGACATCAGCAGACTCACCCACAATAGTGGGAGCTCTGGTGGAGTTTTGTAACAGGATGGGAACTATGTGTCAGAAAATTCCAGAATATCTAATTTATGGTGTGCCTATTGTAAAGTTTTCATGGCAAGATGTATTCAGAGGAGGCTTGCCATTGCCTTACTATAAAGAGCGGTGAATGGGACATGTCTAAGATCACCCATGAGATTTTCATGGTTGCAAAGGAATTTGAACTCCAGTTTTCTGAGTTCTCGTCCAACAAAGCATTATGCTAGTTCTCTAAGGTAAAGAAAGTAAGGATTTTAAAAGCAAATGTTTTGGCTTCAGAACACAATATGATGATGTTAAGAGTGTGTTGTTGCACTCATGTACCAATTGTGGGTTTCCATGAGTAGCTAACTGGCCACACTGGACAGAATTTCTGACTACACAAGTCTCTGATTTGTTCTAATATCTTTCTTTAACTTTTAAATTGCTTTGAGGATTGACCTGCTAAATGTCTGGACTTCAACATTTATCAATACATTATTTATTTATTTATTTATTTATTTATTTGCTTTATTTTTATACCGCATTTTTCAGCCTAAATCGGCGACTCAATGCGGTTTACAATGCAATTTATATAACAATGACAGATTAAAACACAACACACACGACAGACAATACAAGACAAACAACGTGGTCATCAACGCCTCAGTAAAATCAGATTCCGTTCTCATAATCCTTCTACCATTCCTTTGTTCATTTATACCGTCTTCATGAGTTCAGTTGCCTTGTTGACCGAATGCCTGTTCATAGAGCCACGTCTTGACCCTCCTCCGGAACTCCAGCAACGAAGGGGCCTGCCTGATGTCTACGGGTAGGGCATTCCATAGCCGAGGGGCCACCACCGAGAAGGCCCTGTCTCTCGTCCCCGCCAGCCATGCCTGCAACGCAGGCGGGACCGAGAGCAGGGCCTCCCTGGACGATCTTAACATCCTCGTCGGTTCATAGGTGGAGATGCGTTCGGAGAGGTAAGCAGGGCCAGAACCGTTTAGGGCTTTATAGGCTAAAGCCAGCACAACATCATTGTTGTTGAATGGAACTTCTGAAAGGGGAGTTAGGATCCTTCATACAATTATACAGATTTGGGTTCCAATAATGCAGGACATTTTAAGGATATGTCAGCAAAAAAAATGCTCCACTTCCAACATTACAAAGTGGAAAGTATATAGGTGAAGTTGCCCTCCTCTGGACACATTTCAGCTTGTCAATAACTTTCTTGAATTGTAGTGCCCAGAAATGAACACAGTATTCCAGGTGTTCCAGATTTTTAGTCTGAACTTTAAAGGCACCATTTGAGTTATCCACCGCCCCCCCAAAAATACATATTCCAGAACCTTGAATATCTCATTTAAATTTAGACTAAAATCCCAAACAGATGACCCTTCAATGATATGGGAGTCAAATGCTGTTACTGTCCTTTATGCTTTACTTCTCCACATGTTCTTCATCTGTTGAACAATTTTTGCAATGGAAGAAAACATATCCCATAACCATCTATTTTTGGACTGGTGTTGTTTGATTTATTCTAAATGATCTACAATCCAGGGTAAGACCTGAGATGGTCAAGTTTATGGATGACACTAAATTATTCAGGGCGATGAAATCCACAGTACACAGTGAAATGCACTAGAAATAAACTCCAGAAGTATCTTGCTCTCCAACCTGAATGATAAAAATGATTTACTGACTGTAAATGCAAGATCAAGTTGTTGCTATTGTTTTCTCTCCTTAAGCCATGATGCTCTCAGATGAAAAAAAATCAGAAATCTTGAAAGTTTGCAGCCACAGGTGTGTCTCGGTGGTTAGCTTAAAACAGATACTAGACCGAAAGGTATTTTCTTCCCCATGATTCCATCTACCCAATCCCACCTCCTAAAGGACAAAAATACCAGCTAATGCCACTTCTGATTAGCTAGAAAAGTAGTGATTTGGCTCATGGAGTGTGTGTGGTTGAAAATTAGCCTTGTATCTAAGACCACATAGTTATACCAATATCATTCTACTTCAATGTTATAATTCATTCCTACAGAATCTTCAGATTTGCAGTTGAGGTAATATTTAGAATTCTTAGCCACAGAGCCCTGATGCTACACCAGATAAAAACTCTTAGGATTCCACACAATACAGCCAAAATAGTTAAAATTGTATCATATGCTCATAATTGTGAAGTGTGAAAAATCCCATGATACACTTACACATTGTTTTAATGAGTGGGGTTGGGTAGCCAGAGAAGGCCAATGGGCTACACCTGCGCTATTTTCAATCCCCCACATCTACACAATTATTTTCAAAACATTGATTAAGATCTTTTAAATGAGTTATGATTATGTATGTCCAGCTTACACCATTGTAACTCACTTTTTTGGTCACCATGAAGATCCCAACCATCCCCCAAAACATTTCCCCCTCTTTCATTGACCATAACAAGACCATTACTCAGTCAATGGAAGAGGGAGGTAGAAACATGGCTATGCATCTCCCTAGACCTCTGGAGATCCTTGAGGGTAATGTAGTTGTTGGAACACTTCTGTGCTTTCCAGCACAGAAATGTGTACCATATTTTACGCCATAAAAGTCACCACCATGTAATAGTTGTGTCCTCTGTTGGGGTTCTAAAATTGGTTTCTTGCCTTTTCTTGCATTAGGGAGGAATTGCTTATATTCTTCTCTTAACCCCTAGAAAGGATGGCAACTGGACTGCTGAGAAAGGAGAGTGGCCAAGTGGCGGAGGAGCTCCAGCACCCAGTCTCTTCCCATTGCTCTACGTAGGACTCACCACCCCCTTCGTGGTGGCACAGGAGCAGCTGATTCTACCTCCATGTTGCTTTCAAGAGCATTGTTTTGTGATTCGGCTGTTACAGACATTTTGTTAGCCTGGGACTGTAGTGCTTCTCTTGGAGTAGAAATTGAGATCATTGTCCTGGGATTTTGACTCTGTGTGGTTACATTTTCATAGACAGGAAGGCTCCCTTTCCCATCAGCAGCAACTGGAGTCTTCAACAGCTCAGGATTTATTGCTACCACATTATCAAAGTCAATCTCCTTTTCTAAATTCACAGTCTTGTTTTTCCTTACTCTGATCCTTTAGTAGATATGAGAGTCTGCCCAAGTTCATAAATTCTACTGCCTTCTTAATCCAGTCATCCTTAGTTTTTTTTTCTCTTTTTTCCCTCCAATTATCATTTTCATTCTTTTTCTTTCTTTTTTTTTTTTGTATTGGTGTGTGGACTACCCTTCCCAGACACCCTTTACCCATACCTCCCCACTTCCTATTTTTTTCCTGCCACTCTATTAATTTCCTAATTTCTCAATTTCCTACTTTCCTATCATTCCAATTGTTCCCCCTCTTTCATTGTCAAAGGAAAACTTACAATAAAGATTATTGAAACAATAAGAAGACTCGACTCCATCTTCTCTCACAAGCAAATGCCAAGAGGTAACAAGGAAGTCGATCCTTTCCTTTCGGATTCTGGGGTCGCAAATGAGCCTAGTACTTTATCAATATCCCATAGTACCTGAATAAAAAAGGCATAGTGTGCATGAAGCTGCTCCAGACTGAGAGAAGTATAGCAGATATTTCACTGCACAAAAAGGTTATAGCAGGAAGTCCCATTGCCTGCTCCTTTTTCATTCTTATGCAGACCATCAGAGAACAGTTCCAAGATGGTAGAGATTCTATTTCTCAATAGGTATTAACCAATATGTTGTCAAAGGAAGCCTTTGCATTCAACATTACTAAACACCTCATTAGATGGGTAAAATTGCCCTTCCTAGGATGCTTGGACTTCATTTGAGGCACAGAGCCCACCAGGTCCCATCACATGACATTGATCAACTTCCAGCAGGGCTCCATTCCTCAACTGAAGTCTAAGCATCATAAGGGGCAGCAGTAGTAACACGGGAAGCTTCCCATGTTGCATAAGGAACAAGGGGGGAAACCAGGCTTTCCCCTGTGGGATGGGATAAGTGGCAAGATGGGCAATGCAGGGAGCAGGACAATGAATTCCTCACATGTCGCACCATGCCCTGCAGGATTCCCTCCTTCCCCGGTGAACTGGGAAGTGAATGTGATGAGGTTGTAAATCTTTGAATTTCAAGGCCATAAAACATGGGCCGTTGTCATGATATGACAAATGTAAATAAAGAACAACACTCAAACACAGGAGAATTCCAGACAAGAAACGATCAGGGCCAGCTAATCACCTCCCAGCAAAGGAGTCTCCCAGGCAGCAAGAAGGCAGACCTTGAAACTGCTAGGCCATTAAATGCTACTCAAGGTGATTAATTGCAACATTCACACAAGACAAAAATTCTTTCTTGCACCCTGGATATTCCACAGATATATAATCCCCATTTTCCTAGTTTCCAACAGACCTCACAACCTCTGAGGATGCCTGCCACAGATGCAGGTGAAATATCAGGAGATAATGTTTCTGGAACATGGTCATACAGCCCAGAAAAATCACAACAAACCAGTGATTCCAGCCATTAAAGCCTTTGACAATACAAATGTTTTGAAGCTGGTGAATGCTGAAGCAATCGTTTTGCTTTTGAGTAGAAATGGATGAATTGGGCACTTTGGGTGGTAGATTCTCTAAGGAAATTGGGTCTGTCACTCCTACTTGATCCTCCTTGATTTCTTGCCTATGTGTTTTTGTTGGTGTCTGTGCATCTTTGCTGGTACAGGTGCCTTGTTGATCTCAAGTGTGGTGTGGAGAATTGCCAGTGCTGTAGTCAGTAGTCAGTAGTCAGTTGCCAGTTTGTTTGTTTGTTTTTTTTTGGGGGGGGGGGGTTGTAATGTCAGGAGTGACTTGAGAAACTGCAAGTCGCTTCTGCTGTGAGAGAATTGGCCATCTGCAAGGACATTGCCCAGGGGACACCCAGATGTTTTTGATGTTGTACCATCCTTGTGGGAGGCTTCTCTCATGTCCCCGCATGAGGAGCTGGAGCTGATAGAGGGAGCTCATCCGCGCTCTCTCCAGATTCGAACTTGTGACCTGTTGGTCTTCAGTGCTGCTGGCACAAGGTTTGACCCACTGCGCCACTGGGGGCTCCAGTTGTCAGTTAACATGGCATAAAAAGAGGCTGTCATTTTGTTCTTTGCTTCAGGCACAAGACTATTTAAGGTGGACTTTAGGACTAAACAGTTAATAAGGTCCTCCTGCACTCTTGCTGCATCATTTAATTATAATATCCATGATGATTCCGAGCAGCAAAAGCGTCAGTTTCACTTATCCCACAGGGCAACATTTCAGGGTTGTTGTAATGCTAAAACACCTTTCTTGAGCTTTAAGGCACAGGTGTGGGATACACACATATGTGCAAAATAAATGAATTTCAATGTCTTTTCTTCACCATGAACCTTGTATACGATTTGTCTTTCTCATGATCCCCATGTTTGTGAAATCCTAATAATAATCCATCGATTATCTTAAGACCTTTCCTCTGCTGTGTGTGGGAGATCCCCACTGGATTAATAATGATCCCAGTAGATTGTTCATTGGAAGCTAAAGAAAAAACTATAAGCAAAAAACCCCAATCAGATACATGACAACTATTGCTCCCCAACCCAACCACTGAAATAACGAGTCAACACAACAGTGTGGGTTAAACTATGGGCAGCTTTTATTAATGTTGAGTCCCCTTTGTGGTGAGAAGAGTGGGATATAAAAGTTGTAAATAAATAAATATGTGTTACCAATCAATCTTTATTTGACCTGCCAAGCAATTTAAAGGCATGAACTTTGGGTGGAATAAGCTGAGGCAGTGGCCATTCAAGACATACTCTTCAACTAACATGGCTGAGACAGCTGGCTGCTAAGGTGCAAGATAGGCCTCCTACCAGACTTCCAATTGGTGTAGATTAATTGGACTGGGGCCTTTTGGAAAGAGGAGAATCCCCTTGCCCCTTCCTGGGATATTGATTTTCTTTTTGACTGGTTTTGAAGGGCTTTCCTTGGTTGTAAGTTTTGGAGGAATGCACTCCATTGCAGATTGAACAAAATTGTTGGAATTTGCAAGCCTTATAGGAGCACACGCCCTGGGAAAAATTTTCCCAGCCCAATGTTCACTGTTGTAGCTGTTGCTGTTGGGGGGTGGGGGGAGCTTGCCAAAAGGACTGTGCTACTTGAATGGTATAGCCACTGTCAGCCTTTTCACTGTGGGTTGTCCATGCAGGGGTCATTACCTGCATCCACAACTGGTTTTTGATGAGATCCCAGTGCAGTGTGGGATATCAAGCTGCCTTTGTTCTAAAATGTGTGTTGTAGAGAAACCTAGTGTTACCTGTATATAAGCAGAGTAGATAATGTTCACATACTGTATGAGTGAATATGTCCTGGCCAGGTTGCTTAATTCTTAATCTGACCAAGTACATCAAGGAAGGATATGAGAAAGGTTGCATTACTGGAACAGTTTTTGTTGGCCTTACAGCAGCCTATGACATGGTGCAACATAGGAAAATGCTACAGAAAGTCTACCATAGTACCCGAGACTATGATTTCACAAAAACTATCCCAACTCTCCTAGAAAACCATAGCTTCTATGTGCAGTTTCAGGGCAGGAAAAGTAGATGGAGGAGGCAAAAGAATGGCTTACCCCAAGGCAAAATGGCACTACCTAAAAGAATCCCATAACTTGTGTGACTGTGGAGCAGAACAGACAACTCTACATCTGTATGCTTGTCCATTGTGCCCTGCCTCATGTACAGAGGAGGAATTGTTGGAGGCTACAGACAATGCTGTTGCTGTTGCCCATTTTTGGTCAAAAGATATTTAGCCGGCTGCACATCTTCTATTTTTATTAGTTTTATACTAATTTATGCAATGCTTTCGATACGAAATAAATAAATGCCTTTATTATTACACCAGCATATATCAAAAAACTAAGTAAACCAATTAACCCAATTCTGATCTATTTTTCTCTTTTTTATTTTTGTTCATGTCTAGATTATATATTTTTTTCAAGTTCTCTGAACAGGAGTGAAAAAAATATACTTATTCTGCCCCCAGTATTTTATCTTTTTTTTCTTTTTGTGTAAGGTACCCACCCAAATGTGAGTAGATCAATAGGTACTGCTCCAGCGGGAAGGTAACAACGTTCCATGCAGTCATGCCGGCCACATGACCTTGGAGGTGTCTACGGACAACACTGGCTTAGAAATGGAGATGAATATCACACTCCAGAGTCGGACATGACTGGGCTTCATGTCAGGGGAAAACCTTTACCTTTATCTATCCATCCAAAGCAATTGTACTCATCTGAATGGCGGCCTTCAGAGGCCAATCAGGTATACACCAATATTGATGATTAGGACCAAGTTTGTTTGATAATGCCTGGACATTGATGGCTGTTTCTGAATCTTGCTGGCTGGCCAGAGGGGAGCAGACATCTAGGGACTGTGCCACCAGTGTTCTTGACTCTTGAGCTATGCTAGCTTGGGTGTTCAAAGGACCCTAGGGCCGTGCGTTTGTGTTGGTATTACCTGTGGGTCTGGTAACTTCCTCCATTGGTTTTGAAGGTGACTCAACTTCAGGTATGTGAGGAGTTGGTTCAGGTACCTCAGGCTGACCCTCAGGCTTGACCATGAGCTGACCAGAACTTGCACTCCTCTCCTGCTGTGCTCTGTCTCTAAAGCAGAGATATGGGAAGAGGGAGTTTTTATGAGCAAAGCCTTACTGCCTAGTCAAGCAGGCCTGGAACTGGAGGAGGGGGTCTGTTTCCCCTTCTTTTCCAGTGTGGCCACATGAGCCATGAGGGTATTGAGGGCTTCAGATGTGGTGTCATCTTTATCTGAAGTGGACAGGTTTGGAGGGAGTTGAGCCCTTGCCCTTAGTGCCTCTAACATTCTTCTTTAGAGCCATGCTGCTGAAAGAAAGCATAGCTGTCCATGAGCTTGAGAAGTATAGTTTGCATAAGCAATGCAGATACTTAATCACACACCCCCTTCCCCCCTTCTAGTTCAGGGGGCGGGATTGATCCCTAATAGGCCTGGGTAACAACGGAAAAATTTGTTTCTAAAATCGATTCATTTTTTGGGGGTTTTTGTGTTTCGATATTTAAAAGAATTCCGACATTTTTCTTTTAAAAAGTTCGATATTTACGAAATTTTGTAAATGTTAAAAAAATTACAAAACATTAACGAAACAAATACGAAACAATAACGAATCGATTCGTTAATGGCGGACGCGACCGCGCAATACGCTAAAAAACCTCCAAATGGGACAGGGGGAACTTCTGAAGCTTCCCTCTCCCTCTGTTGTTGACTGTTGTTGTGATATTATAATTTTTTTCACTAATTAAACAAAAAACAACTATAAAACTTGCCCCAGACATGTGGAAATAATAATGAAACGACCTCAAACCGATAACGAAACGAATACATAACGAATTCCGAAACATTTACGAAACGAATTTAAAAATTCGTTTCGTTTTTAAGTTGCTCCAGAATGGTTCGTTATCGCTTCGTTATAAAAAAAATAACGAATTTTTAACGAATTACGAATTAATGAAACGAAACCGCCCAGCCCTAGTCTCTAATACATATGTCACTGAAAGGTCCACTGACCATGAGGGAGGGAGGGAGGGAGGGAGAGAGAGAGAGAGAGCGCGTATTGGGCCCTAAATTGCATGTATTGCCCTCTGTCAAGATTTTAACCTACTTATATATTTTAAGAAAACCTTAATAAACATTATTATTCCAAAAAAAAAAAGAAAAAAGAAAAGCCAAAGCTTTGGGAGTGGTTCATGCTGCTGGCAGCCAGGAAAAATGTTGTCCAGCACCAAGAAGGGAAGGCGCATGCCAGGAGAGTAAAAGGGAGGGGGTATCCCAAAATGCCACCTGGTCAGGTCCCTTTGGGGTAACCTGATGTCACCGAGGGGAGCCACCTTCCGCCCCCACAGGCTGAGGCCCTGAACAAGCCGCTTGAGCTGGCAGGTGGAGGGGCAGCTGGCAGAAGCAGACAGTTTGAGCCATCAGGTGGGTAAACTGCAGGGCCAACCGTACACCATTTGGCTCAGTCTGAAGAAGCAACTGTGTAAACTATGCTAAGCATGCTGGCCGCCAAGACCAGAAAATGATGCAGCACAGCATCTGCATGGTGGTGGCTTGGGAACTAGGCCTTTAAAGGCCATGGCATACACCAGGAGAAGGGAGAAAGTAAGGGAAGGACAACCCCACACCCACCAGTGGCACCCAGGAGAAGGGCCCCCAGGGAGTACAGAAACCCCCAGCTCACAATCCATGGTCTGAGGCCACAGTGCAAGCTCCAGCCCTGAGTACCATATTTTCTCTGGGCAGGGGAGGAAGTGGGCAGGCAACCAGGCCGAGCCCACTCTCCCCACTAACGGAGCAGAAGAAGGCACATCTGTCATCTTCCAGCACTGGATCCAGAATGGAGAAGAGGGTGGGACACATGACCATGCTTGCCCTGCCCCCACAAAGTCCTAGCCAGGACTATTTCTTCTTGCTCTCCCTTCGCTATAAGGGAGCAAAGAGTCCTCCCCCCCCCCCCCCTCCATAGTTATGGGGAGGAGAGAAAATTATGCCACTGGAGAGATAGCATAGAACTGTTAAAGCCAGGATGTTACTGAGAAAATGAGCTGAGGAAGAATGTTTTTCTTTCCACAAATGACAATATGGACCTTTACTACTTGCATAGCTACTGTACACAGTCTCTGGCCCTTGTTAGCCATCCATCCATCAAACAAACTATTGGCTCTTGGATCAAAAGAAGCAATAGCTACTTGATTACCTGTCAGGTAGCCATTAGGCAGATTAGGTAGTGGCCTAGAACTGCAGTTCAGTAAGCAGCAGGAAAAAAAAGAAAAAGAAAAAAGAAAAAAGAGGTGGGAGGGTCCATAGTTGTATCTGCAACACATCCTCTTTGGTTTTGAAATTCATATCTTCTTTCACACTTACTTGCTGCCCCCCCCCCCCTCTGTCTAGTGTTGTGTAGTGGTTTGAGCTTTGGACTTTCACGCTGGAGACCAGGTTTCAATTTTCCACTTGGCAATCAAAATCTACTGGGTGACCTTAGGCAAGTCATACACTTTCAGTCCAGGAAACCCCATGATAGGGTCACCGTTGGGCCATCATAAATTGGAAGCAACCTGAAAGCACATAATCTCTCTCTCTCTCTCTCTCTCTCTCTCTCTCTCACACACACACACACACACACACACACACATTAAGATCATCCTGACTCTCTCCAAAAAGTTATACCATACCCTACCCTATCCTGTGGTGTGATTTAACATATGCCCAATCTATCAGTTTTAGTTTCATACTTTTTTTCTTTACTCAGTGAGATTGCATTAAATTCTGCACATACTGTGCGTGTCTGTTTCTGTCAATACATATATTTTCTATGCTATTCTTCCCTACTGTATACCTGCTTCACTAACAGTTCTGATAATACACTATAGTTTATATATTCTGTATATTATTCTGCATGAACATTTCCATAATGTATGCATCACAACATATGGAGAAGTGCAGATCTTAAAGGACGAATGAGTTTTGGATTTATGTATAGAAGTAAGTTTACATTAAAATGCAAATAATTTTTTCCCTCTCCTTAATGAACTCTATTCTATATTGCAAGAATGGAAACCATATTTGTGGGACAGAAAGTCTGCAGAAAAATACAGAATGTGGAAAGAGTATCTGGTCATGATCATTCTCATCCTCTTGCTGCTCCACTCTGACCGCCTATTCATATTTAACAATTACAACATTGTCATCTCCATGCTATGGGTAGATGAACCTACTGAATTCGACTAGGGAAAATGGAAGTTGCTTTTTCCAATATAGTATGACCCTAGTATCACTTAACCACACTTTACAAAACATGTCCTCTCTAGGCATTCCCTATATCCTTCAGGCACTTCTATGGTATGCTTCTGCTGGAGTTTGACCATAGAGTCACAATGGAGGACCTGTTCCTGGCTAAAGAGAGGCCCCTTTCTATGCATTTCCTAGGGCTGACTATATGGTCAAAAGTGGGAAAAATGTTCATTCAATAGAGTTTATTACTTGTTCATATCCATGCAAAGTCTTGGAATGTATTCCCCAATGAATAAAGGGGTTATACGGTATTTAAACAAGTATAAAATAAAAAATGTATTTAATGACCAGCATACCTTGAATTTCAGGGTTTTTATTTAAAAAAATCAAATGTAGGAGAAAGCAAAAATGAAGGATCTAGCTACCTCAACTCAGAAGCCATATTATGGCTGACAATCCAGCAGCATTTGCACCACCTACTGTCTCACACTTAGCACCCTTTTTCTGTGTGAATGGCAGATGAAGTTCTGGCTGTCACTCTAACTTAGGGGCATCCTCTGCTTGCTGCTCTTTCTACCTTGACTTTAGTATGGAGCAGCTGTAGCAATTATGAAGAGAACTATCTCTGCTTTTCTGTCTCTTGGAAAACAGAAAACTAAAAGAGTTGTTTCTTTTGGGGGGAGGGAATCAAATGCTTGATGTGTTGAAATAACCTTGTCATAATATATCGTCGAAGTCATTCATTGGGTGTTTTCCGGGTGGTATGGCCATGTTCCAGAAGCATTCTCTCCTCACATTTCACCTGCATCTATGGCAGGCACCCTCAGAGGTTGTGAGGTAAACCCCATTTCCTAGTTTCCAACAGACCTCAAAACCCCTGAGGATGCCTGCCATATATGCAGGCAAAATGTCATGAGAGAATGCTTCTGGAACATGGCCATAGAGCCCAGAAAACACTCAACAACTCAACCTTGTCATAACTGTAATCAACAACACCACTTCCACACCTTCTTGATCCTTGCCCCTTTTGGCTGGTTGTCCAGAGAGGAGAAGTGATTAGATTTAAAATACAACAAATTATGAATGCATCTCTCAGGAAAGGGATCCAGGGAGATGGAAGTCCTCCCTGGATTCCCTGAACCTTAATAACTACAGGTCCGTCTCTAACCATCCTTTTTTTGGGCAAAGTGATTGAGAAGGCAGTTGCCCTCCAACTCCAGGCAGTCTTGGGATCCATCCAGACAGCTCTTTAATCTGGGAACATTCATGTTTTAAAAATCCGAATGTTCCCGGGTCCTAATCTACACACACCCTAGAAAGTGTGTGCTTTCTGGAGTGGGTGTCCAGATGCACTCCTGCAACCTTCCGGGAGAACACCTGGACACACTAAGCCCTTCCCCCAACCCCCCAACCCCTTTTAAAAATAAAAGTACTTACACAGCCTCCATTAGCATGGTGCCAGAGCTCTTCTGGAGCATAGAAATGATGTGCCAGGAGAAAGGGGGGAGGAGCAATCCCCCTTTTTTTCTGGCACATCATTTCTATATACCAGGAAAATTCCAGCACCATACTAATTGAGGACAGTAAAATTCTTTTATTTTTAAAATGGGCTTGGGGGGGGGGGGGAGAGCTTTGGGGAGGGGATTGGTGTTCTTGCCATTTTCTGAGCTAATTTAGCCCAGAAAACCACAGAATTACTGTCTGGACTGCCTGCTCAAAAGCCATGAACTTTTGAGAGAGCAATTCAGACAGCAGAAGTAGTGGTTGTATCCCATGCCTTCCAAGAAGGTATGGAATAAACCCACTAACAATGAAATTCACAACAAACCAGGGTTTTCCAGATTTGTGGTAAATGAATTTTTGTTTCTCTGAGACATCATCTGGAGGGTCCCCTTTTAAATGCAGGAACTCCCACATTAAAGGGTTTGTCTGGATGTGACCTTGAATGACACACACTTCCTTGAACCATTTCAAACCAGCTTCAGAGCAGGATACAGAGTTGAGATTGCTATGGTTGCTTTGGTAGATGATCTTTATCTTTACACTGATGGAGGAGTTTGTTCCTGTTGGTACTTCTTGACCTCTCAGCCATGGTATCCTTCTATAATGCCTAGAGGAGCTGGGGATCAAGGGCACTGTGTTGCAGCGGTTCTAGTTGTACCTCAGGTAAGTTCCAGATGATGGTGCTTGGGAATAGCTGTTCCTTTAAAAAGGAATTGTTATATGGCATCCCACAAGGGGCCATTCTATCCCCAAAGCTTTCTAACATTTACATGAAACCACTGGGAGAGATCATCCAGAGGCATGAGTTATGAGCATGCTGATGATACTCAAACATATTTCTCCATGCCTTCAAAAACAGTCTAAACTAAGCATAGTGTTTCCACTGAATGAATGCCTGAATGAGGTAATGGGCTGGATGAAGAAAAACAAATTGATACTGAATCCAGATAAGATAGAGATGCTTGCCATTAAGGATCTTAACTTACGGATGGAGATTCAGGACAGGATTCCACTCCTGAAAGACTGCTTGCAACTTAGAAGTGCTCTTAGATCAGTCTCTCCAAATGTCAGTCCAGGTAGATGTAATGGTCAGGAGTGATTACTACCAGCTTTGGCTGATATGCCAGCTGCACTCCTTCCTTGAATCAGAAGACCTAAAGATGGTGGTGCATGCACTGGCAACCTCAAGGCTGGACTTCTGCAATGTGCTGTACATTGGGTTATCTCTGTACCAAGTTTGGAAACTCCAGTTAGTTCAAAACACAGCAGCCATACTAATTATAGGAACATCTAGAAGTAAGCATATTACCTCCATATTAAAGTCACTTCACTGGTTGTCAATTAGTTTCTGGGCAAAGCACAAGATTGGTTTTAATCTTTAAAGACCTACTTGTTTTGGATCCAGGTTACCTACAGGATTGCATTCTCCCATACAGTCTGTCCCTTAGGACAATGAGGTCCCCTGGAAGGCTGCTTCTGTAACCACCCAGAACCTAACTGGTATCTATCTCACTGGCTGACCTACAACTGTGGAATGACCTGCTAGAAGAGCTCTGACAACTAAGTGAGTTGACAGAATCTAAAACAGAATTAAAGACTTATCTCTTCCAGCAGACCTATTCAATCAGCTCTGAATCATGAGTTTTGAATTTATATTCTATTACCGCTATATGTTGATTTTGTTTCATGTGTTTGCTGTATGTTTTTATACCAATATGTTTTCATCTATGTATTTTATTGTATGTATTTTATGTCCACATACTTTGACTCTGTTGCACCTCACCTTGAGCCATTAGGAGAATGAAAACATATGAACATTAAATACATATGATAAAATACGTAGACAAAAACACATCATTATTAAATCATACACCAAAAAGAGGGTACAAAGTCAACAATTAGTGGTAATAGAACCATAGATTCAAAACTCTCAACTCAGAATTTATCAAATTTATTACTATTATCTATATACAAGCATCACTTTTTTGAAGTTCAAGATGGCATGCATGGTTGTCTTGTTTTTATGATTCAACCCTGTGGGATATGGTCAACAAGAAAAATGTACTGGAATCAAATGGGCTTCACATCTGAAATGGGATTTGAAAGAGAGTCTCTCCACCTTATACCTGACATTCTCTTGACTCTACAACATTGCCTCTCAAATTTCATGTATGAGGGAATTCTATACTGAAACTAGGATGGGATAGCTTTTGGGCAAATTTCACCCTAAGGCTTTGAGTTTATGTTCCTAGCTCTAGTAAAGCTCCGCAGCAATGATTCTTTGGATATTTGGTCCTTCGGGTATTTTGGACATCATAGCCCAGAATTTTTGGCACCTGGTCAAGCTGGCAGTTCCTTCCGGGAGCTGAAATCCCAAAGATTTGGAGGACCAAAGACTGAGACAAACGGTTGTAAATTCAGAATGTAGTTGCATACAAGGTATTTGCCATAGCTGAATATCTCTGCACTTTTACCTGAATGCAAATTATCATTACCTTCACAACACACTTGCAAATCCACACTGATCAGAATTTGGGGTGTGGTTCAGCAAATGTTTTAATTGCAGGCCAAGTTCTTCAGACCTCAAAAATTAGATCAGGCAAATTACATAGTGGATTGTAGGTGGGATGCACCTTGAATGATTCATTATAAAACTGACAATTCAGTAATTTGTAGGGTTGCTTTTTTAATCTGAAAATTCATATCCCTTTGCTTTGAAATGTATGCAACTAATCATTACTGAACTAACAGCAACTTAAAATGTCAAGGAGATTAATCATAAAACTGAGATTCTTGCTACTTTAACATTAAGATAGCACATTAGAGACTACAAATTCACAAATTAGATGACACATTTGCAATCTGCAAACTATGCAGTGTCATTATATTCAGTCAAATTTCAACAAGCTTCATTTTTAGATGCGATATCTCAAAGTAAGAAAGAAAAAAATCTGCACCTCATTTAAGAAAAGCAGCAGAACCAACAAATTCCACTATTGTTCTCAATATGTGTCTTCAAGAGAAATCAAATTCCACTGTTGTTCCTAACTGAAAGATGTGCTCACAGCAGTAGGCTAACCACTTGTTGATGCATCCACATTATTACTGTTTTAGCCATTGAACAGATGGCTGGCCAGATTTTGCAACACTGACATACAATTAAAAGAACAAGAGAACTGAATCCCAGAATCCTGTCCCTTTCTTTCCCAAGCTTCCTAAAAAGTATAGCTGATATTAGTCTGTTCCTCCAAGGAGTTTACTGACCTGCTCAGCCTCTCTTAGGAAATTATCACATCCATCTATAAATCGAGTTGGAGGCTCCCTAGACATGAATTAAAACACTGTTTGCAATACAACATCGTTCTAATCTCATCCCAAACGATGCTTCAAGTTTTTCAAACTTTCATTTAATTAAAAAAAACTTTTCTCTATATTCTGCTTTTATTCAGCTTTACAAAGTGCATTTTATGTGTGGTTTAAAATGGGCCCTAGTTATTTTGTGGGATGTCCATTGTGTGTTGTCCTTCTCAGTCACAAAGGAAAAAATAATAATCCTTTCTTCCCCATTTGTGAGATCACTATCCTTCTTCGCTGTAAAGGAAAAAGAGGTCTTTTTCTCCCCAATCGTCCTGATCACTTCACTTTTTATAAATATTAAACAAAAAGACATTTTCCCTGTTAATTGAACGTTTCCTTTTCTTTCAATGTAAGAATGTTTTACAGAATGTCGCACTTATGCATGCAGTTTTTCATTATAGAAGTTTAAAAACTTTGAAGTTCCAAATGCTAAATAAACACAATACTAAAAGTTTTAAGATTTCAAAGTGCGTTTAAACAAACAAACAAAAAAGTTGTATAACACAGGAGCTTTGTAAATGTGAAGATAAGAGTTTAAGGGATGCATGGCATTTATCTGATAGGTTCTCTCTGTTGCACAGTTCTTATGTTTAAAAAAACAAAAAGGGGAACATGTATGAAGACAAGGTTCGCCCCCCCCCCTTTCCTGGCATGTCATTTCTACATGCAAGGATGGTGGCCAGGTAAGTTTTTTTTTAAAAAAAAAAATAAGGTTTTTAGGTGGCTTGGGAGGAGGGGGTTGGTGCCAACCTGCACCTTCATTTATTTATTTATTTACCAGCTATATTTGTAGCCCGCCCTTCTCAACCCCAAAGGGGACTCAAAGAGGCTTTACATTTAGGCAACTATTCAATGCCTTAAAACAACATATAATTAAAAAAAACAATTTAAGTTGAAATTAGAATTAATAGACATTTAAACAATTAAAAACATTACAGTCACTATTAAAATCATGCTATCTATTATTGTAATCCAGGGCCATTCCTTTAGTCATTGCACCTAGAGGAGCCCAAGAGGTGCAAGATGGCTGGGTAGTTCTGGTTTGTCCTGGAACTACCCGGGGTGAGACAGCACAGGCCCAATACCACATTAGATCCAGGCCTTTCAGGAAGGCCCAAACCTAATGTGGTATTTAATTAATTTGGAATAACCAAGGTTGTTCTGAATTAAATCGTTTTTTCTGGGGGTGCTGTTTGGAGGTCTCTGGTAAAAACCAAGACAGGATCAGGATATGGGCCTGTCTGGATGGGCTGAAAGTCATCAACTGCTGCAAGGTTTTTCATCTGAGTGAGAGTATAAAAGATCAAATATAGGTAGAAAAATGAGCACAAAATATTTTCTTTGCAGTTGATTTTTGTTTTTCAAAAACAGCCTTGCATGTGAAAAATTATCAACCCAATACATGTAAAAATGCAGTCTCATGGAGAGGGGAAAATGTTAATTGTTTTCAATCATATGGGCAAGAATAAAATAAATGAAAGATTTATACCACTAGCACTCAGGTGCACATGACTGTAAATACATTACAAAATAGTCTGAATCCTGCCTTGAAGATCAGTGGGAAGGTGAGAGTTTAAATGAAGTTTTCTGTTTGTTTGTTTTTTTTAATGCTGAGCTGACACTTCTACTCAGCTAGGCACTGTGGTGTATCATTGGAGTGTGCATTGACCACAAGATTAAATCTGAACCCTGCTCCTTTGATTTAGAAGAGAGCCTAATTCAACTCAGACTGGATGCCACCTGCTTTGACCCTGATCCAAATAACAGACTTGCTTGCTTCATGATATTAGACACTTTGCGCTTTCCTATTCACCATCACTAGAAGAGCCACAAATGGTTTTATTTGGTTTGACAGAACAGGATAAAATTCTGAAGGGGACTATGTTGTCATTATCTGATCAATGTGTGCATCTGTGTAACAACAGCATTTACAGTTTTGATCTTCATCACTTTTTAAAAATAAATTTGCATTGTTGAAAGGATTAAATTCCCAAAGCCTGTTTCAGAATTTCCTTTTTAAAGGAAAGCTTGGGTTTTTAAAATACCCTTGGTGTCCACTAGGGCAGTGATAGGTAATCTTTTGAGCTTGATGTGTCAAAATTTGCCAAAACAACCAAGCGTAACTCGGGTTGCCACTTCGAGAGAAAAAAATCATGATATTTATAGTTTAAATAACAAAAATGTAATATGAAGCTTTACCCTCTCCAAAATGGAGAGAGTGAAGCAGTTTGCCTCTTCCCTCGAAGAGAGCAAATATAGTTCCGGCCGGAACTACTTTTCAGGGGGCGGAGCCAGGCTATTAGCACTGGCCCGCCCCCTTCATCATTCTGAAGTTGAGCGTCGAGGAGGAAGGTCGCTGAAGGTCTGTCTTGGGGCCCAGTGGGTGGTGGGGGTCCTGTTTTGGCCTTCCCCCCCCTCCTTTTTTCCATGCCCTGACACATGGCTTGCCAGGGCCAGTGCTTACTCAGGCCCCATTTCTGCCTTGCCTTCCTCCTCCCTTGGCCTGTACAGCAGCCTTTTGGCATGGCTGGGAGGCTGCATCTGGGCCTTTCTTTGGGATCCTCGTGTTGCGGGGATCGCCAATGAGGCGTCGACGAGGAAGGACGCAGGTATATTGCTCCTGAACCCGGGGGGCGGGGTTGCAGCTCTGGGCCTTGGCACACACACACCCACCCCCACTGGGGCCGCCATTGCTCTCCCTGACCCAGATCTCTCCAGGGCAGGGTTCTGAAGTTGGTGGCTGGGCTCCTCTATTTTGCCTTCCTTCCTCGTCTCTCCTAGCGCCACATCCGCAGCAGCGCTGCTTTTGGGTGCTGCTGGGGTGGCTTGCCTCCTCCTTTGGGTTCCTTGCGGTGCGTCCTGTGGCGCTGCCGCATTTGAGAGCGGCGGGAAACGGCCTGGCTGCCCTCCCCTCCCCTGCCTTTTCCATGTGGCTTGGGGAGAGTGGGCTTAGTGCGGAGGCCAGCTTCCTTCGCCCCAGACGCCTCCTGGATCACCATGCCTATCCCTCTGGGACAGAGACCTTTCCTGCTGCCTCCCAGGTGGGATGCTTTTCTTCCCCCCTCCCCATTCCCCTTTTGGGAGGGCTGGATGGGGCCGGTTCTCCTCTGCATGGGGGACAGCCTGCATCGCTGGCAGCCATTTTAACTGGGAGGCCCCAGGGGCCATCTTAGCCCAGCGGCCATTTTGTCTCTACTTGAGCCCCATGCGGCAGCATGGCTGGCGGCCATTTTCTGCATGGCCCACACATCTATATTCAATCATGATAGTTTGCCAGCTGATACAAATAGCTAAAACAGACATAGCTCACCTGACATGTGAACTGCCATGCATGACGGAAATATTATACAATGGTGATTACACGTTGGGAGGGTTCAAGTTTCTTTTACTGAGATTTAGCCCATATTGAAAACATATACAAATTTAAGTTTTTAATATAATTTTCAAATGGCAGTGGTGAAGTTTATAAGGCTGGCTGTTTAGCGCTTGGAAAGACATCCTTTGAGATGTTATCTTGCACATTGTGGTGTGCTGGCAAAGTGTGCTGATAACCAAGAGAAAATCATTATTATCCACATGCCTGTGGATTTCGATGGCTTCTCTGAAAAATCAGACATAGTGGTTGTTGGAGTTTATATATCTGTGGAATGACCATGGTGGGACAAAGGGCTCCTGTCTGCCGGAGTTAGGTTGTCGTAAGTTTTTCAGGCTACTTGGCCATGTTCTAGAAGCATTTTCTCCTGACGTTTCGCCTGCATCTACGGCAAGCATCCTCAGAGATAGTGAAGTCTGTTGAAACTAGAAAAAAGGAGTTTATATATCTGTTGAATGGCCAGGGTGAGACAAAGGACTCCTGTATGCCGGAGCTAGGTGTAGATGTTTCAACTTACCACCTTGATTAGCATTTGATCGCCCAACAGTGTCTGGAGCAATCTTTTGTTGGAAGGTGATTAGATGTCTGTGTTTGTTTCCTCTCTGTTGATGCGCTGTTCTAATTTGGAGTGTTTTAATAACTGATGGACAATATTAAAAAACCATTAAAGCCTAAGTCGGTGTAATGGGTTAAACCAGAGGTCCACAAACATTTCAAACAAAGGGCTAGGTGACAGTTTCTCAAACTGTTTTAGGGCCAGTTGTAATTATAAATTCCAAACTCCACCAGTGTTTGCATTTTGACATATTGAGTATTTGTGTAGAGTTGTTTACATTTTGAATATTGAATATTCGTATAGAGTTGGTCCAGATCCATCATTGTTTGGTCTACAGTTATCAATAGATGGAGATAGCTACAGCTCCAAAACCAAGGGACATTGCTCATCAAACCCTTCCACTATTTAATTAAGAATACATTTATAAACCCCGGTGCGGACTGGACTGAAGACCGACAGGTCGCTGGTTTGGAGCTGGAGAGAAGCCGAGGAGCTCCCTTGACCAGCTCCAGCTCCTCATGTGGGGACATGTACAAAGCTTCCCAAAAGATATAATAAGCCTCAAAACATCTGTTGCCTCCCCTGGTCAATGGCCTGATAGCCAATTCCTTTGTGGCTAACTAAATTATATTTCTAATTTATTTAGTTATTTGTTTATTTTTGACCATTTCTACAATGCAATACCAATAAAAATAACTAATAAGCATACACAATATGATAAAAGGAATAAGGTTCTTTAGGGTCCCAAAACCATCTGATATGGGCTTCAAACTACTAAGGGTGATTTCATTTTGACAATGCAAAGAGCTTCAGGATATCAAGGGCTGGGTAACAGTGGGACTCACTGCCCTGACCCGTGGTTGAGGTTCCTTTCGAAGAATCTTGAACCAAGGCTAGATGCCATGTGATGGAGATGTTTTAAACGCAGTTTTCCAGCTTCTTGACAGGGGGTTGGATTGGAGGGCCCATAGGGGGTCTCTTCCAACTCTATGATTGTATGATTAGGTATGACTTCATACATAAATATTAATAAATATAGTTAACCTTATTTAACCAATATAAAATTATAATAGGATAGTGACCAATCCCTAGGTTAAAGGGCCCGGATACATCCTAACCACAATATGGCCTCAGATACTAATTGTCGCTCATCATTAAAAATCTCAGGGTTCACCTAGATAGTGATAGAGCGATTATAACAGGTATTTTAACTAAACAGTGTTATCTTGTCAAAGGTTTCCATCCCGACAAAGAACGACGCTAGATGGTGAAGGTGTGTCACGGGGCCGACTACAGCGGTAGTTGTAAGTTATACAATTCATGTCACTGGGTGACTATGATGCCAACAAATTATACGCTCATTCTTGTTATTTTATTTCTACAGGATTTGCCTAAGAAAAATGTCTGGAGTCCAAAGACCAGGGCCTGTTCATGAACCACTGAACATCATCAAGAGTTGAATGCAAAAGATCTCGCCCCCGGGTTAACTGAGACTCCTTGGATGGCGAGTATAGGGGCTCCCAATGATCGAAGGAAGGACCATACGTTCATACTTAACTTATCATTAATTATATAGCTATATTGTTTGGGTGGTCCCAGGCCCTTGGGTTAGCCTGAGCCATGTGTTGGTTTGGTGACAATGAGTCCCTTTATATCCATTCAAATTATTCCTTCCTTGTGCCCCTCTTCGCTAGAATACATTTTATTTGGGGAACAATAAATAGCCCATCTACGTCTATTGAAATAAATTACCAATGGTGACCCTGACACGCTGAACAAATAGGTTAACCGTGTGGATGAGATGGCCTCACAACATAGAGATTTGTCATTGGCCCGCGTTATTATTGGGCAACGAAAGTTGTTAACGGAATCCAATTAGACATATTGGCTGATCTAGTCTCCCTTACATCCTGGAAAGGGAAAAACGTGAATTAATTTTAGATTTTGCAAGATCAGCCTTTATCTGAAACGGAAACCAAAACAAAAAACCGTTAACAATTAACTGTTATCAATTGCTATGTGTCAACAATTAGCGAGTTTTTAGCGTATTCTATAGCCTTAAATCAATTTTTTGATTGTGTCAGCCCTAAGGCTGGGGTCCCTTCACGAGGGGAAGGTGGATCGGGGCTCTGTCTTATTAATATAGCGTCCCCTGGGTTGTTGGCTAAGCCCCAGAACGAGGGCTAGTGACTGAAAATCACGATTCTAGATGTGGTTTGCTCAATGGACTGTTTACAACCGTTGCCTTTGGCACCAGGGCTGTAATATAACAACAATTATCTCAAGGTGTGTCATCCCACGAATAGTGTTTATAGTGCCCATTACATGTCTTTTTGGCAATTCGTTAATCGGACAATGGGTGTGTGAGCACCCAAGCTATTTAAACGGGTTCTAAACATGAGTGGGGTCCCCACTGAACGGAGTGACATTTGTTAAGACACGGCCCCGGATTTTCGTGGGTGGTCAAGACACAATATATTACGGTTTGATCCAAAACACGCTGGCCATGTCACCTTGGGGAGTGGCCCTTCTGATAGCCTTTGGAACGTTATTGGTTAAAATTGACGTGTTATGTTTAAGGGCGCCTATCTAGGATAGCTATCCGTGGTCGTTTACCTAGCCACTAGAAGATGTTGGGCCATACCTCGCCGGATTGGCTTGTGTCCAAAAGCCTGGGTCTGAGGATTATATAATTGGATGTGGTGGTTTCACCGGTTGACGATGTTTCGTCAGCAGCCCCTGAGCTCTGGGAGCAGCTCAGCTGGGCTGAGTGCCCTGCTGGTTAAATGTGTGATGTTTTAGTGGAAGCAGGTGCCTGGACATATCCTCTCTAAAAGTTATACGACTTCGGTCAGCTTCTGTGACAGATATATTGGAGAGAAGAGCCTCGGTCCTTGATGCCTTACATACCTAGCCAGTGGGCTGGGGAGTAGCTGGGGATGGATCCCCCCGTGTGTTATAATTTAAATAGTCGAATGGGTGGCTCTACCAAAGATTGATCTCTCATTAGGAGCTCGGTCATGGCACCACTAAGTTTAAAGCTCTAAACATTACAGATTTGTTAAAACCCATAAAACAGGCAAAAGACAAAGGGCTCCACCATCCGGTGATGGATGCAAAATGACCAACTACTCACTAGGGCCATTACTCAATCTATCAAATGGTTTTTACTTTGTGACAGCTACTTTCTTATCATGAAATTGGTTCGCTGACAAATACTAATGTTTACCAATAGTCATTAAGCCTGTTTTTTACACAATTTGAGATATATTTATATACATCGGGGCCGCACAAATGTTAAACGATCAGGTTAACCCCGAGAGAGTCACAGGTGAAACCCATTCATATCATTCTCTTCTAACGACCAGCTTGTTTCTGAACAGTGGTTTTGGTTATGTATGGAGGTCCCCTCACCTTTTGCTATAGTGCTTTGGCTATGCCCACAGGGACAAGCATCAAGCTCACTTGAGTCCCCTTGATGACTATTAATGGTCGCAATTGAATGAAGAGATGCAAGAGGCTGATTGGGGACAATGGTATCCCTTTATTGTTACAACCAGGGGCGAATCCCCATCAGATGTTCCGGTCAACTATGATTCCATGCTGTGGTTGGCATGTTGGTGTGATGTCCGGAAGTTGGCTGAATAAAGATGAAAGCCAGGTGTTTTTTGTGCTACCCCAGGTGGTTCGATTCGAGACAGATGGTATCCATCTCTCTGTTTCACCAACACGTTGTGGTGATTGGACGCTGTTTTGGAAGATGCCCGGACATCGATTCCTTGCCCTGGGTGGCATGATGGTGGCGATGTCCGGAAGCTGGCTGAATCAAGATAGGAGCCAGGCATTATTTCGTTGTCCCATGATAAAGGGGACGCACTGCTTACACAGTGGCTTGACTTGCGACAGATGGTATCCATCTTGCTGATTTACCAACACGGATGGTGTTGGGAGACGGTTCTTGAGATGTCCCGGTCACCAATGATTCCTTGCCCTGGGTGGCATGTTGGTGGTGATGGCTGGAAGCTGGCTAATTCGAGATGGGAGCCAGGTGTTTTTTGTAAAGTTTTGACCAGCGATAGGGCCCAGTTTTCGAGACAGATGGTATCCATCTTTCGGATTTTACCAATATTTTTGGTGATTAGAGGCTGGTTTTTGAGAGTTGTGGTGAGGACTTGGTGGGGGATGGGGGCTAAATAGACATTTGCCCCCAATCCGTGGCGATAAATAATTCAGAAAAGCTAATAATTTGGTGTACGCCCAAGATACACCCTTCAGGGGTGAAGGCCATTAACTAAAACATTCACCTAAGGTTCAATTGATTAGGTGAAGGGAATTATTATGGCCTAAAAATAGAGAGATTATGGTCTCGGATACCCTGAGAGGGGACTTCTCCTACACATTTCCTTCAGAGATACATGGGTTGGGTGTCCAGGGGACCCGGGTGTTTTACCCTAACTAGCCCAGAGGTAGGCCGGACAGAGACGCTACCTCGGCTTTGCCACCAAGTTCAAGATCCATAAAACTGAGATACAGTCAAAGTTAAACTGGTAACAATTAATAAAAGTTGCCCATATTTCAAATCCAAATATTGTTGTGTGGTCTCGTTATTTCGGGGGTTAGCAGGCAAGAAGCTTTACCCTCTCCAAAATGGAGAGAGTGAAGCAGTTTGCCTCTTCCCTCGAAGAGAGCAAATATAGTTCCGGCCGGAACTACTTTTCAGGGGGCGGAGCCAGGCTATTAGCACTGGCCCGCCCCCTTCATCATTCTGAAGTTGAGCGTCGACCCACCACTCCCGCCCATAAAACAGTATATTCGGTTGCCATTAGGGGGCCGGGTAGGAATTTTTCCCCTCTTATGTTCTGGGAGGGTTTTTTGCCTACCCTATACTGTTACAAGGCAAATTGGGATGGTGTGGATTTAAATAGGTGGTCACGATAAATAATTCAGAAAAGCTAATAATTTGGTGTACGCCCAAGATACACCCTTCAGGGGTGAAGGCCATTAACTAAAACATTCACCTAAGGTTCAATTGATTAGGTGAAGGGAATTATTATGGCCTAAAAATAGAGAGATTATGGTCTCGGATACCCTGAGAGGGGACTTCTCCTACACATTTCCTTCAGAGATACATGGGTTGGGTGTCCAGGGGACCCGGGTGTTTTACCCTAACTAGCCCAGAGGTAGGCCGGACAGAGACGCTACCTCGGCTTTGCCACCAAGTTCAAGATCCATAAAACTGAGATACAGTCAAAGTTAAACTGGTAACAATTAATAAAAGTTGCCCATATTTCAAATCCAAATATTGTTGTGTGGTCTCGTTATTTCGGGGGTTAGCAGGCAAGAAGCTTTACCCTCTCCAAAATGGAGAGAGTGAAGCAGTTTGCCTCTTCCCTCGAAGAGAGCAAATATAGTTCCGGCCGGAACTACTTTTCAGGGGGCGGAGCCAGGCTATTAGCACTGGCCCGCCCCCTTCATCATTCTGAAGTTGAGCGTCGACCCACCACTCCCGCCCATAAAACAGTATATTCGGTTGCCATTAGGGGGCCGGGTAGGAATTTTTCCCCTCTTATGTTCTGGGAGGGTTTTTTGCCTACCCTATACTGTTACAAGGCAAATTGGGATGGTGTGGATTTAAATAGGTGGTCACGATAAATAATTCAGAAAAGCTAATAATTTGGTGTACGCCCAAGATACACCCTTCAGGGGTGAAGGCCATTAACTAAAACATTCACCTAAGGTTCAATTGATTAGGTGAAGGGAATTATTATGGCCTAAAAATAGAGAGATTATGGTCTCGGATACCCTGAGAGGGGACTTCTCCTACACATTTCCTTCAGAGATACATGGGTTGGGTGTCCAGGGGACCCGGGTGTTTTACCCTAACTAGCCCAGAGGTAGGCCGGACAGAGACGCTACCTCGGCTTTGCCACCAAGTTCAAGATCCATAAAACTGAGATACAGTCAAAGTTAAACTGGTAACAATTAATAAAAGTTGCCCATATTTCAAATCCAAATATTGTTGTGTGGTCTCGTTATTTCGGGGGTTAGCAGGCAAATAACTGTATTTAATAAACCAAAAACTAATTATTTAACTTACCTGCTTAGTGACTTCTTTGTTCATCCATCAGTCGGTTTCTTTTGTTGGTCTTGATATTATTTAACTTGTGTGGGGTGCTATGAACTAAGATAAGTGAGGGGGAGGGGGTATTCTTTAACTTATCTGCCTGTTAGTGACATTTTGTTGCTGAATTTCATTGGCTAAATCTTCAATTGAAAGTTGGTATTTTGTACACTTAAAGCCCAAGCAAGCAGTACTAACTTCATCTGTCAATCCGTTTCTTTTATTGGTTTTGATATTATTTAACACTGAAAGTAAGGTCTCACAAAAGTATGTAGAGGGAAAAATTGTGAGTAAACACATTGCTATATTTTTCAGGGTGCTACAAGAGCCTGGTAATTGGTTCCAGGCAATGCAAATTTCCTGTTCGTAGTGTCACTCTTCTTGATTCTATGCAGGCAATTAGGGTTTAACTAGCCTAACTGACCACAAGATGGCACATGTAACTGTCTTTTAGGAAAGGGCAGGGTTAATAAGCAGACTCAGGGATTAATGCACAATAGTACTAGAGGTAAAATGGAGTCTGCACTATGCTGCAAGATGGTGTTCCTTATGTAAATAAAGGCAGGAAAAGGTACCCATAGCATAGGCCCTCACCTCTCCCAGCCTCCCCCTCACTTTCTCAGTAATGATGGTCAATTAGAAATCCACGAGACCCCAGAACAGTAGATTGGATGATGGTTGCTGTGGTTATGTGGTTGCTGGTAACGGCAAACACAGGGCTCCCAGAGATGTGTCCCCCGTCGGAAGTAAGGTCAAAGATCCCTAACGGCTAACCAGAAGTTCAAGAACTAGGTTCTCTGTGCCAGAGTCTGTTGTTTTGGCCAAAAGACCTCTGGCACAGAGTGTGTACACTACACTACACTACACTACACTACAGCAAATATTTCCTCTTTTACTACTGCACCTGGCCATACAGGAGCTGAGGAAGAAACGTCCTTATCAGAATGCGGCCCCATACTTCTCTGAATGTGGCTGCATGCAGCCGCATGTCATTGAAAATGGCTACATGTGTCAGTGCTGACATACGTATCATAGGTTTGTCATCATGGCACTAGGGTTTGGTTCTAGTCCCTTCCTCTCCCAGATCCATGGGTGCTTAAGTTCTTCTATATACATTGGTGTAGTAAAATGGCATCTCTTATATAAAATGGCAAAAACAAGATTTGCTTTATGGATTTTTTTTCAAAATACAACAACAAGGCATTGTGGATGGTTGAATTGTGGGTACAAACTCCATGTATACAGAGGTGTATTTCAGTAGTTTGGGACTTGGATTCTGTAAGCTCCCATCAAGCTGCAAAATGTCAGAAAGTTATAAAGTTACAGTGACCAAAACAATTTTAAGTTTTGTGTTTTGTTAGGGGATGCCAAAGGAGCATTGCAGAAGCTTTAAGTGTTTCATCTTAAAGGAATATATATATATATATATATATATATGAAAGTGTACACACTGTCTCTTTCAAGGGAAGCCTTTAGAGTTCAGGATGTTATCATCTTGTTTATCTCTATTGTGATAAGAACTTTTGAGGTGTGGAAGTCTGATAGATCACTCTGCATGTGGGACTCATAAATGCAAAACAAATATTATGCCCCATGTTCAAGCCTCTTTGTCTATCCCAGGAATGGGCAACTGCAGAGGGAGCAGGGACCATTTTCTCCATGTGCCCCAACACCAGAGTGCCCTATTGCATTCCATCACTTCCAACCACCATTTTGCCAATTGTCACATTTTCTTGATTTTCCTCTAGGGGTTGTACAAATAAGCCACCACATCTGTAGCTGGTTTAAAGTGCTTTTCAGGGAAAAATCATCTTACACTAACCATGATAAATTGACAGTGAGTTTTGGAAGGCTTTTGGGAGACTTCAGGAGCTGCATTGTGGGGACACAATGACCATATCCAAAGCTTCAGAAGAGACAGTAGTGGGAGTGGTCTTTATCACATTGTTCCATTGCTCTAAAAAGCTCAGTACCATCTACACTACTTTGCAACAATTCTCTAGGACTTCAGACAGAAGATGCACAAGACAAAGGAACTCTTCACACTAACTTTCCCCTTTCACCATTTTGCTCAGTTTTGCTGGCAATTACCAACAAAACGTCAGGTGGGTGGGGCAACTTGTTGCGCCCTGCAAACCCTCCCTCCTTTCCCTATCACTTCTGGGGAACAGGACAAGGCATGTTGGTACCCTGTCCCTGTCCCCATGGGATGGGGAAAAGGGCAATACATGTTGCTGCATTGTCCTTTCCCCCATCAGACTGGGAAAGAGGGAGAAAAATGTGGATAGCTCCATCAGAGCTACCAAAAACACAACTTACCATGTGTTCTTGGCAAAGAAGCATCTTGTGACTTCCTCATCATTTTGGGGATCAATGGGCGGGGCCAAGGCAGTGTCATCTGATGGCACTCAGAAGGCCTCATCCCTGAGGAGGAGAAAGGGACCAAATGCACCAAGTGAGATGAGGTCCAAGGACTGTATATGGCAACCAAAGTCTATATTCTACTACTGTGTTAAGGATGTGTTCAAATCTCACATCACATTGACACACATTTTGTTTTTTTTGTTTTTTTTCTTTCGTGAGATTTCTCATCTCCAATCCAACTGTGGCAAGACAGACTCTTTTTCACATTGAAATGTCTGCAAAATATTTCTGTACAAAATAAGTGTGTGTGTTTTTGTCTTTCTTGAAATGAATTGCATATATAACAAGCACAGGAGGACTGCTTGATAAAAAATAATACTGAAAAGATCTTTCTAATTTGAAAAAAAAATTATGCAAAGAGGCAATTTTTAACACAACTTTGCATAATTATTGGAACACCATATATATTATTATTGTATACACATATAATTATCATGTACACATATAATATTGATAATACAATATAATACTAATAATAAAATATAATTATATATTTTATATTACAGGTAATATTACTAATAATATTACAGTATGCTAATAATATAATATTTTATATACATATAACTTTTAAACTGCTCTGAGTCCCCTTAGGGATAAGCAGGGCAGCATATAAATGCCATAAATAAATAAATATTCAGTCTTACACGTACTCAAACTCTGATCAATACTATAGGACAAAAGTGGGGATTTACATTCTTTAACAATGCTATGAAACTTTCTCACTTACAGGAATGAAAGCAAACTATGCCGTCAACAAACATAATTCATCAATAGGACAGGCCCACAGTGATACAGCATAGATTTTATATTCAGGCATCCTGAGGTTCCATTCTTGGGGTGTGTTCATATTCTACAATTGTAATAGCTCAATATGATTTTAACTGACATAGCTCAATTTTTTAATCTTACACTAATATAGTACTAAGATTCTACTTTAACTGCCATGGTTCAGGCCTATGGCATCCTGGGATCTGTAGTTCAGGATAGGGCATTTAGAATTCTCAGTCAGATAATTCTTGTGTTTCACCAGACTACAGACATCAAGCTTCCATAGGAATCTACTGTGGCAGCTAAATTGAATTTATAGTACTATATTTATGCTTTGGGAAAGGGTCCTTAGTTTCTGGACTACTGCACCAAAGCTCTCTGGCACAAATTTCTCTAGCACCAAATCCCAAGAATCATAGAATCATAGAATCAAAGAGTTGGAAGAGACCTCATGGGCCATCCAGTCCAACCCTCTGCCAAGAAGCAGGAATATTGCATTCAAATCACCCCCGACAGATGGCCATCCAGCCTCTGTTTAAAAGCTTCCAAGGATGGAACCATGATGAAAAAAGTGGTTTCAAAATGCTATACAAAGTGTTGTGTGAATACACTCCAGATATATGCATTTAGAAAAGGAATTCAAATGATAGCTCTGGGCTAAGACAATCTTGGACTGGATTGATTCTTGTTTAAGGTAATTTGTCAGCTAGCATTGGGATGGAATGTTTAACTACTGCATACTAGACAGCAAAAAGACAGGATTCATGCTTTTGCTGAGGCTAAAAACTGGCCAGAGGCATGTTGTCAAACAATTTTCTCTCCCTCTGAAAAAGAACAAAGCCTTTGGTGGACTTGACTAAGCAAGTAATTCTAAAGAATGGATAAGTATTTACTGCCAATATCCTGGCAAGAAAAATAAAGGAGTTGAATATTCAGTATGGCAGGCTATATCAGCCATATACTAAGCTGTATCGAAATAGATTCTTCCTTTATATTTTTTGTATGAGGTGTCAACTAGGCTTGAGCCTTGATTTGCTTTTAGCTATTTCCTTCGTCCAATCTGACTTCTCTGGTTTGTTCAGGCAAGGGCCCAACCCTCACAGATTCCTGTCTGAAATTGAACCATGTGGCAGCTGATCTTGGCTCCTCCTCCCCTATTCAGCATCACAGTTTAATCTTTTGTATTTTCCTTTATTTTCCTGATTCTTTTTATTTAGTGGGGCTAAATGAGAATTGGGGACAGGTGGGTGGGGGGCTTTGGAGAGTCACTCTGTTGGGTTTGTTTTCCCCCCCTTCTCCTTCAAATACTTCCAAATAATAATAATAATAATAATAATAATAATAATAATCCCCCTCAAAGAAAAATATCCCCCCCCCCATTCTCTGAAAACTTCTACCACCTCTCCTCTTGTTGCACACCAAGGCTGTGATGAGCACATTTGAACCCACAAACACACCAATGTTCTTTAAAGCAAGCAATTTATTGATTATTAATAAAACAAGTGTCAAAAGGGTAAAAGACAATCAAAAAGGAAATAAGAGAATGTCCAAAAAATAATCCATAAGCAATGTAAAATTATCTAGCAAAGTCCACAACAGGAGAACAGGATAGTTCCAAAGTCTAATTAATCAAGTCCACAGGAAATAACTCTTTAGTCCAAAAGGTTGTAAAACAAAGTCCCTTGAAGAATCAGGAGAAAACTTGAATAAAACCAAATTCAGGAGCTGGAAATCAGGATACAATACTTACAAGAATCTCAGAATGAACATGAATCTGGAGCAAGATATTACATGAGTCTCAGCATGAAACAAAAGGCATGAAGCAGGCATGAAAGCTAAACGTTGGACTCACTTCACTTCACTTCACTTTATTTCTTAATTAGTCGCTCTCCACCAAGGTGCTCTGAGCGACTTACAATCTAAAATAGCATTTACACAATATAAAAACATTCAACATAAAAACATTCAACAGTGACTATTTGGCAAATTAGATCTGATTACTTAAATGCACAACCAAACATCCAAGTCTTGAGTGCCTTTACAAAAGGTCGCAACTCCGACATTGCTCTAATGTATGGAGGCAATGAGTTCCACAGAATTGGAGCATAGGTCGAAAAAGCTCTACGCCTTGTAGCTTCCAGGTGTACCTCCCTAGGGCCCGGAATGTATAGGAGATTTTCCTGGGTGGATCGAGGTGACTACTGATGGAGAAAAGGAATGAGGCGGTCCCTAAAATATAAAGGTCCTTGGGCATTTTGAGCTCTAAATGTCAAGATCAGTATCTTGTAAGAGATCCGATGTTCTATTGGTAGCCAAGGTCATCGCTCTTCCTTTCCCTAGGCCTTCTTCAAATGCCTTGTAAATGCCTTCATGATGTGCTGCAGAAGAGAAAGCATATGCCTGCTGTTCTCTAGAGTGAAAACAGCTTTTAGGTTGCTT
Source organism: Anolis sagrei (assembly GCF_037176765.1). Lineage (NCBI taxonomy): Eukaryota > Metazoa > Chordata > Lepidosauria > Squamata > Anolidae > Anolis > Anolis sagrei. The sequence goes on along the minus strand of NC_090023.1, from coordinate 37,133,132 downwards.
CCTTAAACCTGTTGCTGACACCCAGGCTCCCTTGAAGGAAAAAAAAAAAGGCTTCCAGGAAGGGTTCTTTCTTAACCCTGGTGCTGACACCCATGGTCCCTTGAAGAAAAATGAGGAAATTGTAAAGAGATGTATATATACATATTTTGTTTCTTTGTATACTCATAAATATCTGTGCATTACTTGTATATTACCCAGTCAAAGCAGTCAAGTATAAAGTAGGGCATCAAGCAATCCAAAGTCCAGTGTCTCATGAATCATCCACATATACACTAGCCTCAAAATAGACAGTTGATTCTGTACCTGGAAAAGCAAAAGTAGGCTCTTAAATGACTGTCCATAATCAAGAATGTTCTTCCTGGTTTTTGGCAAGATGCTTCATTGACCTGCTCTCTTCCCCACTCACTGGTCCTTAGACGTGGAGGTTGTGTTACTTCCTCAGTTGATTCCTCTGATAAGCCAACTGCTTGTGGATCTGGCTTTGTACCTCCTGAGGCTCTGCTTTAATAGGAATTGCTGCAGGACTCCCCTTAGTCTCAGATTCCAGGTCTGAGTCCTGGCCCACAACACATGGCCCCTTTCCTTTCCCCCATAAACTCATTAAAAAGCCATACAAGTATTAACCATTTTAAATGTTCTGCTTTCCATGAATTTGATTCTTATCAAATGGAGATCACCCCATTTAATTTTCTCCTCCCACCAAATTATTTTTCCCTAAAGACACTGGTAAAAATATGAGTACAAAAAATCAACTACAATTGATGGGGAAAAAATCATATTTTATGACTGAGAAAAAAGTTAAACATTTGGAAGTTGATTTGATGACAGTGAACAACAAATGTCAAATATGAATTGTATGTTATTTCAAAAATAATTATGTTAAGAGATGGAATGACATTAAAAGGAATATGATGAAAGGGAGGAGACTAAACTTGTTGGGAAGAATTTCTGTGATAAAATTGAATGTTCTACCTGGGATAATGTTCTCATTTCAGACAATAGCAATTTTGACAACTGATGTGTCATTCAAGCAATAGAAAAAGACACATCTAAGTTTATAAGGCAAGGGAAAAATGTTAGGCCCAAGGCATTAACAGATGCAAAAATGATAGAAGGCTTGATGTTGTCTACTATGGCCTGCTATTTAGTTTGGCTGAAAATATGTGTGATGCTAAGAAATAAAATATTTTTGAATGGGTTGGGTGTGGACTATGACTTGAAATGAATAGCACAAGTATTTATTGTATGAAAAATCTGAAGTTAAACTTATTTTTAAATCAACTTGTGACACATGCCTTACTGAAAATATAGAATAGATACAAAAGCAGGTGATGCCTTTATGGGTCTCAATGCAAAAAGCCTTTTTAGAATAGAAATAACATGCAAAGACAAAGGATTATTGTATCTGAATTTGCTGGAAACATATCAAGGGGAATTCGGAGTCAAATCAAGAGAGCAGTTAGAAGTAAACAACATACTCATATTTTTCCATTATTTTATCAACTGCAATTAACAGAAAGATTTAAAATGGACAAAAAAGATCCATTGTTTTGAACAAAATAAGTTATAATTTGAAATGGAATTGTGGATGAACATGTAATCTCTAAAATGTAAAACCTTTGAAATGGAAGTTAAAAATGGCTAATGGTTGTAATATACAGATGGGTCAATGAGAACATATGTGATCAAGGGGATTTAAATTTACATTATATTAGGATCTCAAAGAATTTTTTTATAAAATGATGTGCCATTGATATATGTAAACAGAAAAGTTGTCGAGAAATGTACAAAGAGGTCTCCAACGTATGTAAAAATGCCAGCATCGCAAAGGGACATTTTGCCATATGTTAGGAACATTTTAGAAAGCTAAAAAATATTGGGATGCAGAGGACTTTAAAGGTGACACTCTAATTAGAAGATGAACTATTACTTTTGGAACTGATGAACATGCAGCTGGAGAAGACCAATGGGAAACTACTTCTATATATGACCACAAAAACAAAGATGGAAAAAAGATTCACCGAGATGAAAAAATTCAGAGTCACTGACCATGGATTTGTTGTTTGTGTTAGTGAATGATATAGTGGAAGTGGATAAATATTCATGCTCGATTGGTGAAACTATATTCATGACATTTCCTATACAACAGGAACTCCTCGTGAAGTTTTTGTGGGGAAAAAGAAAACAATCTATTTACTTTTGGGTTTGATAATTAGAAAGGATAGATTATACAGCTCAAACACAAATTATGGATGTTGTGGTTTTGAGTCCTCTTCTGGGGTTATTTGGGGGCACTGATTCAGAAAACTGTATTAGATAGACTGCAACAGCTGTAGTTAAGATTTTCTATGGGAGATCAGATGAAGATTGGTATATGGCATATATTTGGTATTTCAAAAACCAGAACTGACAGAGGAAAACTGGTGCCATTTTTGGAATCAGCATAATAATAATAATAATAATAATAATAATAATAATAACAAAAACAAAAACAACAGCAAAAACTAAAACAACAACAACAATTTTATTCTTATATCCCACCACCATCTCTCCGAAGGGACTCGGGGCAGCTTACATGGGAACCAAGCCCAGCATAAACAAGGAGGTCAAGGAGGTCAATCTTCATCTGATCTCCCATAGAAAATCTTAACTAAAGCTGCTGCAGTCTATCTAATGCAGTTTTCTGAATCACTGCCCCCAAATAACCCCAGAAGAGGGTTATTAAAAACATAGAAGTAAACAATATAATTAAAACAATTAAAACCAGAGAAGTAAAGGGGGCAGGCCAAATATACCCAGAAGCAGGTCTAATATTTGAGGTACCAAAATATGTGTTGACCAGTGTTATAAAAAGATGTGAGATGTTGTCCAAATATAATATTTACAATTCCCCTGCCTTCACCATTTAGTTAGTTCTTTCTTTGTTATTCTTTTCTATTTCATTTATTTCATTGCATTTTAATAATTTGCAATAAACAAATAAAAATTGGAATTATCACTGGTGCTGCCTTTTTTTCAAAAGTTGTGAAACACGCATTCAATTTAAGAAACTTTCCTTGGTATTCTTTTGTCTTTTATCATCCATTTTGGCACCTAAGAAGGAAGGATGATTGGGGGTCCCAAAAAGCCCTCTACATGTTCCTCTTAGGGCCCTTCCAGACAGGCCCTATATCCCAAGATGTGATCCCAGGTTTTCTGCTTTAAACTGGATTATATGAGTCCCCACTGCCAGATAATCTGGGATAAACAGAAAACCTGGGATTCGATCCTGGGATATAGGGTCTGTCTGAAAGGGTCCCTAGACAAAAGAGAGAAAACCAACTCACTCTGCCCTCTTGTGGCAGAGGTAAGCAGGAGACATCCAAGTACCATGGTCCTCCTCCAGTGATCTTCCAGATGTTTTGGATTCCAATTCTCACAGGTCCAGTGAGAAATTCCAGGAGATGATCCAAAACATCTGGAGGATCAAAGATTGAGAACCACTGCATAGGAAGACTGTGGGTCAAATTCCATCTATTTGCTGAAAGATTCCTTACCATTGCTTTGTAAAATAAATTTTGAAATGACTTTTTCAAAACTTATTTTACTGTCCACTGTGCCTAGTATCTTCCCTGAATATTTTGCTTGTACTTCCCATTTGGAGTACATTCTAGGAAAATGATACCCTGTTTGTCATAGTTGTTGTTTTAATCAACCTTTGGCACTTTTAGCTGTCAATAGCTTGGCCCGTAGGAGTGTTTGTTGCTAGGCAAAATTTGAAACAGCAAATGGAAGATGCTTGGTAGGTGAACTTACACATTTTTGGACCATTTCAGACATTTCTCTAATGGAGCAAGACGGGAGCTGACAGGAAGTCCACCTGCGTCATGGGATAGGCTTCATAATACAGGGTTAGTCAAAATGCATAGGCCAATAAGCCATTCAATTGAATGGCAGATTGGCCTATGCATTTTGACTAACCCTGTACATCATTCCCTCAATGCATTCTAAGTGTTTAGAAAGCGGGGGGTGGGGGACAGTGTGTTAATACAAAAGAAAAAAAAACATGGGGGAGAAAACAAGTGCATGGCAATGTACAAAGATATCTGGGTAATAGTATCCCAGGAGTAAGTGTTACAAATGTTTAATAACTGTGTATGTTCACTTGTCAAAAGAGCTCAGAGCAGCTTGCCTTTCCTATCCCCATACCATCATTTTATCCTTAAAACAACTCTGCATAGTATATTAGGCTAAGAGACTTGCTTCAGCATTATGAAGTGATTTAAAATCAGCATTACGTATTACAATACATACTATACATATTAGAGCACCTTCATTTCTTGTATGGTGTCTGACTTCTCCAAACAGTCACTAAGTTGACAAAAGATTAATTTTATGTCAAAAAGTTGTTTGAAATCCTTTCAGTTGTTTGAGCTTCACCAAGAGCAGATGAACTGTGGAACAGTCAAGAAATAGCATATTGAGAGCAGAACATTCAAAAGAATGTAAGAAAAGTTTGTGGGAAGGGTGCTGTATATTAATAAAGGCCTAGATGATTGAAAGCTGACTTTTATGCATAATAATAGCATATTTCATTATTGCTGAACACATGTATTTAAAAGTATGGAGCATTCCAGTGTAAGAAGTGGGTTAATTTTACCCTTCAAAGCATGTTGAAGGAGATGCAGAGGGGGGAGACAGGTTAAGCACCAACAAAATGGGGAGAAAATAGAGTTTTTATTGCCCCCAAACTGTTTCCTATATCTAATAACCTGAATAACCAGGGTGACAGAATCCCTAGTTTGAAAATGTTGCTGTTGAATGCCAGGTCAGTAAATGGAAAAACTATTGTCATCCAGTTGTCCAAATAATTTGACTGGTTTAGGTACAGCACCTTGATGGATGACCTACGCAGAAAGCAAGAAACCGCCTTGCTCTCTGTGTAGGAAATGAGTCCCTGTTGGTTCTCCTGGATCTCTCAGTGACTTTCAATACCATTGACCATGTTATCCTCTTGGGCCACCTCGCTGGGATGGGACTGAGAGATACTGTTTAAAGTGGCTTTGATCCTACCTGGAGGGCCATACTCAGAAGATGGTGCTGGACAACTTCTGTTTGAACCCCTGCCTGTTGTCCTTTGGGGTTCCTCAGTGTTCCATTTTGTCCCCCATGCTTTTCAACATATACATGATGTCACTGGGAGAGGTCATCTGGAGTTTTGGAATATGAAGCCAACTATGTGCAGATGACACACAACACTACTACTCCTTTCCTTAATGCCAAGAAAATTATCCTGACCCTAAATCAGTGCCTGTTTGAATTTAATGAGAGCAAAGAAATTGAAATTTAATCCAAACAAGACAGATACTTCTGGTCAATCAGAAAGCAGAACAGGGAACAGGGATCTGGTCTGTGTTAAATGTAGTTACTAGGCCTGGGTAACAACGGAAAAAATTGTTTCTAAAATCGATTCGTTTTTTGGGGGTTTTTGCGTTTCGATATTTAAAAGAATTCCGAAATTTTTCTTTTAAAAAGTTCGATATTTAGGAAATTTCGTAAATGTTAAAAAAATTACGAAACATTAACAAAACAAATACGAAACAATAACGAATCGATTCGTTAATGGCGGACGCGACCGCGCAATACGCTAAAAAACCTCCAAATGGGACAGGGGGAACTTCTGAAGCTTCCCTCTCCCTCTGTTGTTGACTGTTGGTGTGATATTATATTTTTTTTCACTAATTAAACAAAAAACAACTATAAAACTTGCCCCAGACATGCGGAAATAATAACGAAACTACCTCAAACCGATAACGAAACGAATACATAACGAATTCTGAAGCATTTACGAAACGAATTTAAAAATTCGTTTCATTTTTAAGTTGCTCCAGAATGGTTTGTTATCGCTTCGTTATAAAAAAAATAACGAATTTTTAATGAATTACGAATTAACGAAACGAAAACCGCCCAGCCCTAGTAGTTACTCTCCCCCTGAAGACACAGGTTCACAATTTGGGGGATCCTCCTGGACTCGACACTGAACATAGAGACCCAAGTATCTGCAGTGGCCAGGAGGGCCTTTGCACAGTTAAAACTTGTGCACAAACTGCGCCCAATCCTTAAAAAGCCAGATATGGTAATGGGGGTAAATGTCTTAGTTACATCCCTTCTGGATTACTGTAATGTTCTCCACATAGGTTTGCCTCTGAAGAGTGCTTGCTCACTGGGACTGGATCCATGGAGCAGACAATCCCCCTGTTGCAGTAGCTCCCCTTGCTGCCAGTCTGTTATTGGGCACAATACAAAGTGCTGGTTATTACTTTTAAAGCCCTAGACATTCCAGGCTATTTGGCTGACTGCATCACCTTGTACAAGCCTGCCTAATCCCAGAGATCCTTAGGAACTATTTGGCTGACCGCATCCCCTTGTACAAAACTGCCCAGGTCCAGAGATCCTGAGGAGAGACCCTTCTGATGGTCCCACCTCCATCTCAAGCTCAAGTTGGTGGGAACGAGACAGCAGGTCTTCTCGATGGCTGCCTTAGACTCTGGAATTCCCAGCCCAGGGAAGTCAGAACAGCCCCTCCCTGTTGTCCTTCAGACGGCAGGCTAAGCCCTTTTTATCCAGGCATTCTTTTAAAGAATAAGGTATTTAAGATCTAGTGAGGGGTGCTGTGGTTTTAATTCTGAATATGTTTTAATGGATTTTAACTGAATTTTTCAGTGCTGTTTGTGTTTAATTCTGTTTTCGTGTTTGTATAATTGTATATTTAATATTCTGTGCTAATGCTTTTATATCAAGCCACTTTGAATCCCCTTTAGGGAGATAAAGCAGGGTATAAATATAACAACAAGAACAAGAACAACAACAACCTTTTCTCATTAGCTGTTAGTTCAATACTGATGTTATCTAATTTGTGTGTATTGCTTCTCCCATTTTTTTCATATTGTACAGATATGGTCTATAGATAGATAGATAGACAGACAGACAGACAGACAGGTTGGTTTAGATCCCATTGCTGTTCTAAAAGGTACTTACTTAAAATTCATTTCCATATTAAAAATATTTTTTTATTTTTTTTATTTCACGCATTTCTACCCTGCCCTTCTCAACCCCCGAGGGGGGACTCAGGGCGGCTTACAAAAGGCACAATTCGATACCAACACAGCAATAAGATAAAACATATATAAACAGCAATTATAAGCAATTAAAACAATCAATTATACATCACAATCAATAAAACCAATTTAATGCTCAATGTTCGCCAGCTCAGAATCCGTAAATTCATTCCACATTGTCAAATCCTATCAATTCTAGTCGTCACTGTCCTTTGTCTATCTGCCAGATTACCCAAAAGCCTGGTCCATATCCATGTTTTTAGTTTCCTTCTAAAAGAGAGGAGGGATGTCGATGACCTAATTTCCCCGGGGAGTGAATTCCACGGGTAAGGGGCCACCACCGAGAAGGCCCTGCTCTTCGTCCCCACCAATCTCACTTGTGATAGAGGTGGTGCCGAGAGCAGGGCCTCCCCAGAAGATCTTAAACTCCAAGGCGGGACGTATGCAAAGATACCGAATGGGGGACGCCTGGCTCGAAAACAGTATGTGTAAAAAACAATCTTGGAGTCCTTGTGGACAAGCTAAACATGAGCCAACAATGTGATGTGGTGGCTAGAAAAGTCAATGGGATTTTGGACTGCATAAATAGGAGTATAGTATCTACATCCAGAGTAGTCATGCTATGCTATTATTTATTTATTTACAATATTTATACCTCACATTTCTCAAACCTGAAGGTGACTCAAGGTGGCTTACAACCAGGCAGCCATTTTATGCCTTAACAATATACACTTAATCAACATTTAAAACAGAATTAAAAAGTACATACAATAAGACCAATAATACTCCTTCTTTCTCTCTCTGTCTGCTTCTGTTACTTAATTATCTTATTTTCTTGAAACCCTTTCCCTATTCTCTCTAGCCTAAAGCATTTACTCTATCCCAATCTGAAATCCATCAAATGCAATAGAAGATAATTCTTATCTCAGATTTTTATTTTATATGCAGTAGTATAGATGTAATGTTTGTAACTATGACATTAGTTGGCTGTGCAAACATTCCCCTTCCAAAACAATACTTGAAGTGACATGTAACTTTCAGAAATGTTTGTTGTGTCAAAATACAGTCTTTCTTTCAAAGATTTCTTGTTTGCTAATTAAACAAGAAATAAAAAAATAAAAAATGTCAACCATTAAAAGGATTTCCCCTCCAATCTAAAGAATGAGAGAGAGGTCTACTTCTGAAATCAATAATTAAAAGAATTTCTATTATAAACCTTTTTTTTCTCTAATACTATGTTTTCCCCCAAATCTCTGGCCCAAGAAATTGTGACAGATTTTATTTTATTGTCTTTTAGATTATGTTCTAGAATGTATTTTTATAATGTGGATATTAAGCCCAATCTAGATTTCTTTTCCTCAAACCCTACTTCAGCACTTTTTGTAAATCTATCATGTAATTGATGAAACTGAAACCAGTAGTTAATACCTAGTTTTTCTCTTTCTTTTAAAATAAATATTCCCTATAAGATCTTATTTCCTCTTTGGATGTTGGCCTTAAGACCACTTCTAAAGGATGTAACCATAAAGGGGTTTTTGTACCATCTTGCCTTTATATCATTTCCATGTTGTAAGCAGATTTAGTCTTATTATATGGTTATTGTTATTATATTGTTATTATTGTTATTATATGGTTATTATTATATAGTTATGATCAGAATCGGAGGTTACGTTAAGAAGAGGGTGGGTCTCTAATTTTATCCATTTTTTTAGCCAACTAAAGCCTGCCACTTCATAATAATATCTAAGATCTGGTAAGGCCAGCCCCTCATTCTTTTGCATCGGTCAAATTCCTATATGCAATTCTGGCTTTTTTTAACAGCTCATATGAAATTAACTAGGTCTTTTGTCCACTGTTTGAAGTTCCTAACTCCTTTAATAACCAGAAAATTTTGAAAAAGAAATAACATTTTTGGTAATACCGTCACTTTAATTACAGCTATCCTTCAGAACCAGGTTAGTTGGATTCTTTGCCATCTATTTAAGTCCTTTTTAATCTCTTCCCTGGTCCTCTTATAATTAACTGCCATGACTCAATGCTATTGAATCACAAGAGTTGTAATTTGGTGAGGCACTAGTACTCTTTACCAGAGAAGGCTAAGGCACAAGGCCTAGTTAAGCTATAATTCCCATGCCTCCATAGCACTGACCCATGGCAGTTAAGGTGATGTCAAAGGTATTGATAATAATAAGAGTAGTAGTAGTACTAGTAGTAGTAGTAGTAGTAGATAGTAGCCAAAAACCGAGTTTAATTTTTTAATCCTCTGAGGTTCAGAAAGATCCACCCAAGCTGTTGAATTTGGAAAAATTCCCTAAAAATCAGCGGATGACAAGATCTTTCTGAAACCTTTAAGGAATGATGCCCTAACCATGTTCTGTCACCATGACAAAATTCAAAGGGATACCTCTTTTGAGTTTGTTTTAATAAGTTTTATTTATAAAAAAAATTAAAAATCCTAAAATTAGTGAATGGCCAAAATGTTCTGAAACCTGGCAGGCTTACAGTCATATATGTAGTCCACAAGTGTTGACAAGTTTCAGCCTGATAGAGAAATAATAACAATTTTTCAATCCTCTGAGGCTGAGAAAGTGTGACAGGTTTAATTGTGATAGCCATAAACATGTTAGAGAGTCGAGCCTTGCAAGTTTCCCCATTGATGGTAATGGACCGAATCTTACCAAAATGATAATGAAACTCTAGATTTCAAATTACAAATTGAAATGACTCCCCTCCGAATCTCCCTGAATCTTCCCAAAATGAAACATGGGGCATCTGAATTTTGAAATGAAATCAAAACAGATTTCTGCCATTGCACATTCCTCCAATGTCTATCAGAGTCGATTCCTCATAATTCTTAGTAAGCAGGCTTAGAAATTCTCCAACTGGAATCTCACTTCATCATCTGTAAATTTCTCCATCTTGTGGAAATTATTTTGCTTTAGTCAGGCTGATTATCAAACTTGCTTTTTATGCCAACTCTGGCTGTTTTGCTTTATCTGCTATATTCTACAAGCCAATGGGATTTTGGCCTGCATCAATAGGAGCATAGTGTCTAGATCTAGGGAAGTAATGCTACCCCTCTATTCCGCTTTGGTTAGACCACACCTGGAATATTGTGTCCAATTCTGGGCACCACAATTCAAGAGAGATATTGACAAGCTGGAATGTGTCCAGAGGAGGGCAACTAAAATGATCAAGGGTCTGGAGAACAAGCCCTATGAGGAGCGGCTTAAGGAGCTGGGCATGTTTAGCCTGAAGAAGAGAAGGCTGAGAGGAGATATGATAGCCATGTATAAATATGTGAGAGGAAGCCACAGGGAGGAGGGAGCAAGCTTGTTTTCTGCTTCCCTGGAGACTAGGACACGGAACAATGGCTTTCAAACTACAAGAAAGGAGATTCCATCTAAACATGAGGAAGAACTCCTTGACTGTGAGAGCCATTCAGCAGTGGAACTCTATGCCCTGGAGTGTGGTGGAGGCTCCTTCTTTGGAAGCTTTTAAACAGAGGCTGGATGGCCATCTGTCAGAGGTGATTTGAATGCAATATTTCTGCTTCTTGGTAGGGGGTTGGACTGGATGGCCCATGAGGTCTCTTCCAACTCTTTGATTCTATAATTCTATGATATTAAAATTGTCTCATTTGTTTCATATTTATGATTGTTCTATTTCAGATACTATGTAAAAATGTATCATGAGAGTGAAATATATAAACAAAGGTATGGTGCCAGTTATAGAGTGTGGGCTCTCTTTTGTCTGACAACTGAAGTTGCTCCTTGAATGGTTTGAGTATAACCCAGAGAGGAATCACCAATCATGTTGTCAAGTGCTTCAATGCATTTTCAATGTATGATGACCTGAAAAGGACCCACTCATTGAATTTTATTTGCAAAAGATATTCAGGGGGAATTTGCCCAAAGGACTGTCATCCTACCTCTGAGTCTGGAAAAATGGAACTTACTCAAGATCACCTAGTGTGTTTCCATGACCAAGTAACAATTTAAACCTGATCTCCCAGCATCTTAGTCAACATTTGAATCAAATCCAACATATTGACTCTCCATCTTATGCAATGGAACTCTAGGTACAACATTTTACCACTCTAAAAACAACTGATGCTCACCTGTAACTACATCTTACAGAAACATATTGGTAATACAGAGAGACATCCTGCCCAACATTAACAACCTTGTCATTGAATTAACAATGAAAAGCTTTTAATTATAACTGATGAAAAACAGAGGTTAAAGAAGTAGGCCTTCCTGTTTAAATCCACCCTCCAAGTCATGACTATAAGCTGAAGTGGCTCCTGATTTGGTGCAAGGATTACCAAGCAATTCCAAATTATAAAGCAGAGATGAATACATGGTGCCCAGTAATCACATATAATCCTTGGAGGCTCCCTTGTGGTGCCACTGCCTATACTTGGTCCGAAACTCAGAGCCCCTGCATTCTCCTAATTTGGGGGTGAGAATTGCTCCTGAATCGCATCCAGATAGCCAAAATTCACTTCCAAATACTCAATTCTTGCTCCTGAAGCCTTCCAGGAATGTCACTGGACATTCTAACTTACCAAAAGCTTTCTAACTCTTAGAAAATTCCATAAATTCCAACCAATCATGCCCACAGCAGTAACCTACCCAAATCACTTTTTCAAGACTATTGAACCAGGGCAATAATTTGAAACCATAGCATGGAAAGTTACTGATAAAATGGATGAATATAGTGATTATATGCTGAATACATTTAATATAGATCAGTTGTAGAATGTTGTTCCAGGTTGCAGACCATCATTGTACTCTTTCTTCTGTGCAGGAAATGGTCAAGTGCAGCACAACACACTCTTCAGATCAGTTTTCTTGGTGTTAGGATAGCTGAAAGCAGCACCATAGACAACTCCCTATTGGTTTCATGATCCAAACAGCCATCTGGGACCCTGCAGGTGCAAGTCTGAAGTTTTAAAAATAGCTTTCAATTCTCATAAGCAATAAACTCATTGAGTTGCTGTTTTCTTTTTCTTTTTACAAGGAGAATGGAGCCCAGGTTTAGAGTCCATTGATAACATTGAAAAGGCTCTCATTGAAATTAATAGGCTTTCAAACAGATATTTAATTAAGGAGGTCTTAGTAAGATCTCCCTACCACTTTCAACAATGTAAATGAACAAGAAAAGTGTATGTTAGCTTCAGGCTGTAAGCCAAATGTTGTTTGAATAAAAATTTCTGGCTGAAAATGAGGAAATGATTGCAGTGGGTACAATGTTCACACTATTGGAAGATTAGTATTATCAGCAACAGGAATAGCATACTAGTGTCGATTTGCATATGTAGATAAAAGTGAGTTCCAGGGCACATGTTGGTTGGAGTTCACTTGCAACAACATGATGAACGATCAGAATTTACGCCTACACTCTTACAAACTATGGAGTATTGTGCCCACAGATCTTTCACTCCCATACCCAAAAATGTTTAGGCATTGCCATATCAAAACCATTATGATTTTGATTCTTTGGCCCAGGCAAATTTGTGATCCTTTCCATCAGGGCTAGTGTCTCACAACGCTAAACAGCAATCCATATTCAAAATAGACTGCAGTTACTCCATAGTAGATTTCTATTTACCCTTTAGAATTTGTTTAGTGGCAATATTTATAGCTTTTTAAAGATGTTATTGCGGTTTTCTTTTTTAAAACTCTGCCTTGAACATTTGTTTTTTAAAGGCAGCAGTTAATAAATACATATACATTGACATGGTTTTATCATTACTGCAGGCTCCCAAATAATAAAATGCAAGGTAAGCACAACCCCAGCAAATCTGGTGATGGCACATACTGGCATTAATTAATATGATGAAAATGATCATAACAATCCAATAGACCATTCATGTTGAGAAGCAGTGTATCTCTGAAGAACAGAAACTGGTGACACGCAAAAGAGAAGAGCTTCTACTTTCACACTCTGCTTGGCAGAGGCATCTTGGAAGTAGATAGGATGCAGGATTAGCATTAGCATGGATCTAATCCAGAAACACACATTTTCTGTTCTACTGACAGAAACTTTGAGTTGGAACAAGACTCAGCAATTTCCTCAGTTACAAACTCAATAGGTAACCCTGAACAAACCACAGAGATAGTAAAGGTTAGCTTTAAAACTGCTTATCCCAGAATTTCCTGAACAGCACGGTCTCTTGTTGCTAGAGATGATATCCAGGCATCATAAGTGCTAAACATCAGTAGCCTTATTGCCTTCATGCATTTCTTTTGAACAAGTTTGTGCTCTTTGTTGTCAACTTTTGGGTGATACTTTTGAGAAGCAGTTCCTTTTGGAAACATTTTGCTGCCTGTCATCTCTGACCATCATACTTCTGATGGAAACAGAAGTCCAGGGCCTGAAAAGCTGATCTCAGCTTCTGAGTATATAAGACAGCAAAAGATTAAGGGATTGAAAGGGATCAAATCAATCAGTTTCAAATCAAATGTAATTTGGCATATTATGTAATAATTACATTCAAGGGGACTTGATTTGTTTGATGATATAGACAACTTTCAGGACTCCAGGGGTTGGAATTACCCATGAGAACTTGTAGGATAAATGTAGGAATGAAATGAGACTCACAGCAAAGGCTACATGAACTGATAAATAACTTTTATACTGTAACCTGGATAAAGGCTTAGTTTCAGTGTAAAAGTTATTTATCAACACAATCAGACCTCTGGCATAAAAATGAATACAAGTACTAGAGATGTAATTCTTCACTACATTTCTCTCAAAGATATCCATAAGAAATTCCAGATTCCTTTTTCTGGTAGAACATTTCTCAAAAACAACATCATATTTTAATGTAATTGACAATTTCATCTGAGCAAAATGTGCGTGTAGTTTATTTTCAGAAAAACACATTTTTCTATGTAAACAAATAAGTGCAAAAACATGAATTCCTATGCAGAAAATATTGTTTTATGTGCAAAAAATACTGCACATTTTTGTGCATAATATGCAGTTTTCTGGGCAGAAATGTCCTGCCCGACTCACCGAGCAGGCCCGTTGCGGTGGTGGGCACCCTCCGCCGCGTAATAGCAAGTGCAGGGGCTTCTCCCTCCCAGAAGCCCCTGTGTGACTGGCGAGATTCCCACCGGCCAGCTGGCCAATCGGCAGCAGGCCCCGCCCCGCCTCACCTCCTTATTGGCTGGGGCGCTGGCCACCATCTTCCTGGGCAGCCTTTGTCAGGCTGCCTCGTGCTCAGCACGCTCAGTGCCAGTTTTTTGTGTCCATCCACCCACCCAGCATTTTGTTAGTTTGGTTTACTATTTGTAAGTTTTCATGTTGCTTTATGTCACAACTTCGGCTGGCAGTTGGCATGGGCCCTGGATCCGGCTGTCTTATCCCCCTTACTGGAAGGGGGGAGTGCCCAGTGGAGCAGGGGGTGCTACATTAGCTTGCTCGGTATTGTGCCGGCAGCACCCTGGCGTGGATTTGGTATCGGTCAGCAGCGGGCTGCTTGATAGGTGATCCAGAACCCATGCATGGCAGCCAACCCTTGTTCCTGTAATCAATAAATAAGTTGTGGCCAGTTTTCATCCCATCTGGTGTATGTGTCATCTCTATTTGGGGGTGGTAGGTGTTTCGCCCATGCGCACGCAACATGTTTTCTTGTTTAGTTGTTCTGAGTCCCCTCAGGGAGATGAGGCAGAAAACAAAAAGTTATTATTATTATTAGCCTTCAACAATACATTATTATTATTATTATTATTATTATTTCCTATTAAAATTACAGAAAACATGTTCTGTTTTAATATCAAGTCACACCATTCCTGAACATGCATCTGGATCTGCAATTGTTGCATTATTTAGATGAAATAAAATGAACATAATGATGCCCTTCTATTTTGCTTTAGTCAGACCTCACCTGGAATGCTGTGTCCAGTTTTGGGCACCACAATTTAAGAGAGATATGACAAGCTGGAACATGTTCAGAGGAAGGCGACTAAAATTATCAAAAGTCCAGAGACCATAGCCTATGAGAAGCAGCTCAAAGAGCTGTGAATGTTTAGGCTGGAGAAGAGAAGGCTGAGAGGAGACATGATAGCCATGTTTAAATATCTGAAAGGATGTCATAAGGAAGAAGGATCTGGCTTGTTTTCTGCTGCCCTGGAGACTAGAATGTGGAGCAATGGGTTCAGTATGAAAAGAAATTCTACCTGAAAATTAGGAAGAACATCCTGACTGTAAGAGACAGTCAACAGTGGAATTCACTGCTTCATAGTGTGGTGGAAGCTCCTTCGTTAGAAGCCTATAAACAAAGGCTGGATGGACATCTCTAGAGAGTACTTTGATTGTATTTTCCTACATGGCAGGGGCTTGGACTAGATGGCTCAAAGGGGTCTCTTCCAACTCTGTGATTCTATGAAATGCAAAGCTATACTACAGCCTTAAAATGTTTTTTATAGTGTGAATTAATGAGAGGCAGGGGTGAAATAAATACTGCTGGTCCACTGTCATAGACTTAGCCAATCTTCACTGGCTTTAAAGTGGTTTTACAAGTTTCCAAAACCCATTTCCAATATATATCAGTGCTCAGCTCATAGCTCACTTCTTTAAAGTTTGGACTGACATCCAAGAAGTGTGACTGCACCATCAGTATGGAATTCACCAGATGCCCTGCTTATGGCTTTTCCATGGACTAAGTCCATATGCCATCAGCTTCAAAGGTGCCAGCTTTCATGTGTGGAAAAGAAATACTTCAACTAATTATTTCAGAGAACAAGCCAGAACTGTACCATATGGCACAGAGAACTGGACCATAACTGATGCAATAGTAACATTGCAGGTTGGCTTTGTTTTCAGATTGGAATTTAATTTTATGTTTTCCAATGTAGTCCCACTTTTACCTACTCAGAAGCCCACAAGCCTCACTCCTAGGTAAATAGGTATAAGACTACCGGCTCAGTTATTCCATATTTAGCAGTAGATAAACTAAATGCACTGTTGATGTTTTTCTCTCCCTCTTCTTTATGTATGTAATAAAAGGAAGATTGCATTCAGGGTTAAAAGAGAGGTCAAGTGCAGCATTCCCTCTGGGCCGCCTGCCTGCCTGCCTGTCAGTACAAGGCTGACATGCTCCTGCTGTCTTTCGTCATTAATCGTTAGTGGAGGGGTTTTGTATGCATTGGTAGAAGGCAATGACCCCAATCAGTGTCAGTGAATAATTGTTCTAGATGTTATACAAACAAAGAAGACAGAAATGTTGCTCTGGAGATTTACTGGTGATTACGTGGGTGACTAGAAGATGTAGTGGGTGACAACAGAGATGAAGTGTGAGGTGCAGAATGGTAGGATGCAATACATAATCTTACATTTGCAGTCAGAATATGACTCCTAATTAGATTTCCCTCTCTTCTGACATCCATCTCTCTTACTCACATAAACACATTTCCTTCCTTCCTGAATACATCTGTTAAGCTTACAATGCTCAATACCAAACCAGGATGCGAGGAGATAGAGGCAGGCATCCTAACTGTATTTTCTGCCAGTTTCCCATCTTCAGTATGTTCCTTCCTCCAGTTGCATTTCAAACCGTCTATGAAGATGATGATAGAGTTTTCCTTTAACTGCATAAAGGGAAAGGTAGAAACGTTGCTTCCAAAATAATAAATAAATACAAAGCATTAGGTAAGACTCCAGTCAGTCAGTGGTTGGATGCTATGGAGCCAGCACCAAAATCTGACAGGCCTCTTGCATGTATAGCAGTTGTGCACAGTACATGAATTTTTACTGTTTAAGAGAAACACATTATGTTACTCATTACTCTAATAGCTAGCTACTACTGTGTTGTGGTCTAGAAAATAAATCACTACTTACACAATATCATTGTATCATTAAAATAACAATATGCTCCCTGGTGGACTTCCCTGCTTGTGCTCTACCACCCCAGCCACCCTTACAAGCATCACACAACAGTTCAACTAACTGCACAGATACTTCAAGTGAACTCATAGAAATAGTCACTCAACTCAACTTCCTTTCCTTCCCCATGTCCATTTCCCCAAATAATTGTTCTGAATCTTACAGCTGAGGTGGCATCAGACATGCAGAGAAACAGATTCCTCCTTCTCCTTCTTAAACTCATTTATCCATCTTAAACCAACTAAGTCAATCCAAGTACCTGTGCTGCTGTTTTTATAACAACCACTCCCACCTCATATTTGCTCCAACTGCATTTACACTAGACTTAGTTGATCCAAAAAAAAAAAAAAAAGGTTCAAAACTCGTTTTGGATGTAGGGGGCTCTGGTGGTTCGGATCTAAAATCAATTTCGATTTTCAATAAACAAAAAGTTCAAAATTTTTCAAAACATCTGAGACTTCGAATCCTTTGTTAATGGTTTAACAGTATTATTTTCTGTTTCACTATGTGGTCTTAACTTTGAAAGTAGTTGTTTTACTCCAGAAGAGGGGAGCAAAGGGAGGAAATTCATCCACTCTGGTTTAAAACAGTTTAAAATGGCTTCTCTGGCATAACCCAGCTATCCCAGGCAGAAGGAGGGGGAAAGAGAGAGAGAGAGAGAGAGAGAGGAAATTCCCCACTCTGTTTTAAAATGCTTGCTACTGATCCCAGGCAGAAGGAGGGGGATGAGAGAGAGAGAGAGGAAATTCCCCACTTCATTTTAAAACGCTTGCCACTGATCCCAGGGAGAAGGAGGGGGAAGAGAGAGAGGAAATTCCCCACTCCATTTTAAAATGCTTGTCACTGATCCCAGGGAGAAGGAGGGGGAAGAGAGAGAGAGAGGGAGACAGATGGCCATCCATTCTTAATAATAATAATAATAATAATAATAATAATAATAATAATAATAGTTTTAACCTCCTGGCCCAGGAAGTTTAGGCAGGCAAGAAGGCAGGCAGGTCTCTGTGAGTGCTGAGCCCGCTTTGTCCTCCTTGCCCAGCGCAGGCCAGAGTGAGGAACGAGGCCAAAGGTGACCTTTGGGAGCAGCGAGCCCCAGCTGGGCCCAAAAGGACAGAAGAAGAATGAGGAAGGAGACGGGAAGCAACAGAGGGTGCACTCGCCAACCTCTGCACTCAGCCAGTGGCTTCCCAATGCTGGGAGAGAGGTGCCCCTGTGTTGGCAAGCCTGCAGTGACAAGGGGGCAGAGAGAGCACACCCAGGGGCCGGAGACTGGCAGGAGGAGAGAGAGAGGAAATTCATCCACTTGAGCTGAGGCCAGGGACCAGAAGTGGGTAAACGCCGACTCAGTTACTGATTCATAAGAGAAATGGCAGAAAAAGCTTCGGAAGGGCAAAGGGACTTTCGGTTTGCTTAAAATCGTCGAAATCGCTTCAAAAAGCAAATCTTTCCGAAGATTCTAAAGATTCCGAGGATTCTGATGGAACCTAACCATGTCTAATTTACACTGTAGAATTAGTGCAGTTTGACATCACTTTGGCCCCCATTGTTTAATGCTATGGAATTGTCAGCTCACGACAGCTGGGCTCAATGATGACACGAGACTTCCATCGTAATCAAACAAAGAACTTTACTATCCGATACTAAGACACAGAAAACTCGAGGACCGTATTAAGACCCTTAAGGACATTCAGGAACTTGAGCTGTTCTTAGACACCACACACCACACTGGCCTAGACACGCAGCCCATATCACACCAACATTACGGGGAGGCTCAACAGAACAGCACCTCAGATGTGGACAACCCTCAGGCTTGGAGAAATGTCACCCTTAGAAGGACACATAGGATCCGGAAGCCTCCTCAGAATACTTCCACTCAGCTGCAGTTACACAATAGATTCCAAATTCTCACACAACTATCACCTGACGAAGAAACACAACATATTGGGGAAGACCAGAATGGCTTAGATACTGATCAGTGGCTCATCCTTGATCAGTGTGCGGGGGATAGCCCTGACTGGGACAACACTTCACAACATTCACACTTGCACACATTCACCCTGCAGGTGTACCATCCCCAACCATAGACCAGGTGCAACAGGAACACATACAGGAGAACCATAGGCTCTTGGACAAATCTCAATGGATTGTCCTTGACGAATGCACCGGGGATGTCAAGGAGGAGGACAACACTTTTCACCTACACAATTCACACCAACAGGATCACTTTTCTGGAGACCTACACACTACATTGCACAAAAGGGGCCCTGTCATTCCCGAAAGTAAACAGATCTTGGTAGTAGGCGACTCCCTCCTTAGAGGAATGGAAGCTGTCATTTCCAGACCAGATGGGATGGCTCGAGAAATATGCTGCCTATCGGGGGCAAAAATACACCATATCACTCAGAGGCTCACGAAGCTCCTCAAGCCCTATCACTGTCCTCCCCTCATGTTGATTCATGTAGGAACCAATGATACTGCAAGGCATAAGTTTCAAAAGATCACAAATGATTTTCGAGCTCTAGGAGCAAAGCTAAAAGAATGTAATGTACAGGTGGTCTTTTCATCCCTCCTCCCTGTTGTAAGACACGGACCCACAAGAGCCAGAAAAATAGTACAGGTCAATGACTGGCTTAGAAAATGGTGTCAGGAGGAACGCTTTGGCTTCCTCGACCATGGCCTGCTTTTCCAGGAGGATGGCCTACTGGCAAGGGATGGGGTGCATCTCACACAAGTAGGAAAACACCTTTATGCTCACAGACTCGCAAACCTCATTAGACGCACTTTAAACTAGGTCCACCGGGGGAGGGGGACAACAGCCTTGCGAACACTACTTTACCCATAATGTCTGAGAATCACCAGAAGGCTAAACAGACCTCTGCACTCAGCCACAAACACAACAAGGACCAAGTACCAAAAGCACAATAATCCCAATTAAACAGCTCAAGGGAAGATCTCAGGGGCTCACATGTCTTTACACTAATGCACAGAGCATGGGAAATAAACAAGACGAACTCCAACTTTTAGCACAACACCACAAATATGATATCATAGGGATCACTGAAACCTGGTGGGATGACTCCTCTCGCTGGAATGTAGATATCAAGGGGTATAACCTCTTTCACAGAAACCGAACAAAGGGGAGAGGAGGCGGAGTAGCCTTATATGTCAAAAACTCTTATGCTACAGAAGAGATTCAAGACAGCAATCTGGGAAACCAGCTTGAAATCATCTGGATAAGAATCAAGGGAACTGGGACTCAAAAAGATGTCGTTGTAGGCGTCTACTACAGACCCCCAAGCCAGGAGGAAGAACTTGATGAAGTCTTCTGCCAACAGTTGACCAAACAGGCACAGAGAAGAGATGTAGTAGTCATGGGAGATTTCAACTATCCCGATATTTGCTGGAAAACAAACTCGGCCAAGAGTACAAGGTCCAACAAATTCCTCGCTTGCCTTGCAGACAATTTCATGGTCCAGAAGGTAGAAGAGGCAACAAGGGGATTGGCTACTCTTGATCTCATCCTAACAAATGCGGAGGACCTGATCGATGCGGTCGAAGTGGTAGGATCCTTAGGGGCAAGGGACCATGTGCTCCTGCAATTTGAGGTACAAAGGAAGGCCGAAACTAAGACAAGTCAAACCCACATTTTGGACTTTAGGAGAGCTGATTTCCAAAAAATGAAGGAAACGCTGAGCAGCATTCCGTGGACACAGATACTAAAAGACAAGGGAGTTACGGATGGATGGGAATTTCTCAAGAGTGAAATACTCAAGGCGCAATTGCAAACCGTGCCAACAAAGAGAAAAAATAGGACAAGTGCAAAGAAGCCAGAATGGATGTCCAAAGAACTTCTAACTGTGCTAAGACACAAAAGAGGCATGCACAAGAAGTGGAAAAAGGGAGAAATCACCAAAGAAGAATTCAAACAAATAGCCAACACCTGTAGGGAAAAGGTCCGCAAGGCTAAAGCAAAAAACGAGCTCAGACTTGCCAGGGACATTAAAAACAATAAAAAGGGCTTCTATTCTTATGTCAGTAGAAAAAGTAAAAACAAGGAGGCGATAGGACCTCTTCGAGGAGAAGATGGGGCAATGTTGACATGGGATAGGGAAAAGGCAGAACTACTTAATGCCTTCTTTGCCTCGGTCTTCTCACAAAAAGAGAGTCTTCAACCTCAGCAAGATGGAGTGGATGAGGGATTGGAGGACATTCAACCCCCAATTGGGAAAGAAGTCGTCCAGGAATACCTGGCCGCTCTTAATGAGTTCAAGTCCCCAGGGCCAGATCAACTACACCCCAGAGTATTGAAGGAACTAGCGGAAGTCATTTCAGAACCATTGGCAACCATCTTTGAGAGTTCTTGGAGAACGGGAGAAGTTCCAGCAGATTGGAGGAGGGCCAATGTGGTCCCAATCTTCAAGAAGGGAAAAAAGGATGACCCAAACAACTACCGTCCGGTCAGCCTCACGTCGATACCGGGCAAGATTCTGGAAAAGATTGTTAAGGAAGCGGTCTGCAAACACTTAGAAACAAATGCAGTCATTGCTAATAGTCAACATGGATTTATCAAAAACAAGTCATGCCAGATTAATCTGATCTCTTTCTTCGATAGAGCTACAAGCTGGGTAGATGCGGGGAATGCTGTGGATGTAGCGTACCTGGATTTCAGTAAGGCCTTCGACAAGGTCCCCCATGACCTTCTGGCAAGGAAACTAGTCCAATGTGGGCTAGGCAAAACTACGGTGAGGTGGATCTGTAATTGGTTAAGTGGATGAACACAGAGAGTGCTCACTAATGCTTCCTCTTCATCTTGGAAAGAAGTGACAAGTGGAGTGCCGCAGGGTTCCGTCCTGGGCCCGGTCCTGTTCAACATCTTTATTAATGACTTAGATAAAGGGCTAGAAGGCATGATCGTCAAGTTTGCAGACAACACCAAATTGGGAGGGATAGCCAATAGTCCAGAGGACAGGAGCAGAATTCAAAACGATCTTAACAGATTAGAGAGATGGGCCAAAACTAACAAAATGAAGTTCAACAGTGACAAATGTAAGATACTCCACTTTGGCAGAAAAAAATGAAATGCAAAGATATAGAATGGGTGACGCCTGGCTCGAGAGCAGGACGTGTGAAAAAGATCTTGGAGTCCTCGTGGACAACAAGTTAAACAGGAGCCAACAATGTGATGTGGCGGCAAAAAAAGCCAATGGGATTTTGGCCTGCATCAATAGGAGCATAGTGTCTAGATCTAAGGAAGTAATGCTACCCCTCTATTCTGCTTTGGTTAGACCACATCTGGAATATTGTGTCCAATTCTGGGCACCACAATTCAAGAGAGATATTGACAAGCTGGAATGTGTCCAGAGGAGGGCGACTAAAATGATCAAGGGTCTGGAGAACAAGCCCTATGAGGAGCGGCTTAGGGAACTGGGCATGTTTAGCCTGAAGAAGAGAAGGCTGAGAGGAGATATGATAGCCATGTATAAATAATTAAATATGTGAGAGGAAGCCACAGGGAGGAGGGAGCAAGCTTGTTTTCTGCTTCCTTGGAGACTAGGACGCGGAACAATGGCTTCAAACTACAAGAGAGGAGATTCCATCTGAACATTAGGAAGAACTTCCTGACTGTGATAGCCGTTTAGCAGTGGAACTCTCTGCCCCGGAGTGTGGTGGAGGCTCCTTCTTTGGAAGCTTTTAAGCAGAGGCTGGATGGCCATTTGTCAGGGGTGATTTGAATGCAATATTCCTGCTTCTTGGCAGGGGGTTGGACTGGATGGCCCATGAGGTCTCTTTCAACTCTTTGATTCTATGATTCTAAAAGCCGGAATTGCCTGGACGCAGCAGGCAGTCCCTTATATACCCTCCCACTTGTTTGAACGGTAAATTCCCGCCAGGTCCAAAACCCCGCGCAAAAGCTTCCCGCCATCACATAACTGCTTTCTTCAAGGCCACCAGCTGCAGGGCAAAACGTCAGGAGTTCAGTTTCCGGCGCCAAATTCTGGGCTCCGGAAACTGGATCCTGACATGGAATAATGAGAGTTGCAGCTTTACAGGGTTTTTCTCTACCAAAGTTGTGGTGCTTCAGCAAGCTGCAGCTTCCATGATTGCATAGCATTGAGCTGTAGCCATTGAAGTTGTGTCAAATGTATTAATTCTATAGTATAGGTGCATCCTGAGTCTCTCTTTCTAACCAATATTTCCTTTTGGGTAGAATAAAGGAAAGAAGAAAGGACAAGCTAACTTTTTCAAAGGTTAACTTGATTCTGTTGCACATCATGTTCAAAATCCCCCCTCTCTTGTTACTGAACCTCTCAGGTGCTTTTTATCTGCAGCACACCCCCATAAAGAGACAGAATAAGGCTCTACATATGTGATCTTCCTCCTCTCCCCAACACCTATTTGCTGGTCAGGATATTCAATATCAAGAAACAGTTAGAAATCCTGTTAAACTGAATAAGTATTGCATTATAGTCATAACTACTACATGTAAACCAGGCCTGTAGCCAAGTTTGGGGGGGGGGGGGGGGTTAGGGGTTCAACCCCCCCACCCAAAAAAATCAAGTTTTTTTTTTAAAAAACTGGTGTACTCATGAATTTTAAGTGGTTAATCAAATTCCCATGCTAAGTCTGTGAGAAGCAAAAATTAAATGAGTCACTGCAGGACTGCAAACACTATCGCAAGCAATTTTTTACAATTTATCCATACTGTAATTACTGGTAGCAATAGCTGATATAGTGGAACCATCCAAGTTGGCCCACCCATAACTGGCATGCAAAGCCTAAGGCATGATTTGAAGGCCCTCATGAAGGAGACCAGACTTGGTAGGGGGCGGCTGACAGGGACAGAACTGCAGGCCATTTAAGGCTGCTCTGACCCCTGCTGTGATCTTTGCTGCAGCATGAGGTAGAAGGCAGGTTCCTAATGGGAAATTAGGACTTTCCTTCCTGGCTGCTTCCCCTCCCCATTTTCATATAGTGGGATTCCCATGTCTATGCCTTTGCCCCAAGGATTAAGCCTACAATTTGGGCAGTTTCTGCTCTTGGCATTTATTGGCAGGGATTTTCCAACAGCAGAGTATAAGGGCTGGGCTGGAGATTTGGGTGGCTGCACTAAGCAGAGTGCCCCTTCTGGGTTGCATCAAGGAAGGTACATTCTGTAGCAAAGGAGGTTTGCCCCCCCCCTTTCCCCCTTTTGAATAAATTCTTAGTAAGTTGTTACCTGGGTGAATCACCCTCTCTCAGCCTCCAGTCATGATTGATGGGCTACATAGGAAGGTTGCAGACAACTCCTTCCCTTAAAATAATGCTTAATAAATTGTTGTCTGGAGGTAGTCACAATCTCTCAGCTCCAGGAAGGCACAGGCAATTCTACTCATTAACAGTGTCATCCATCTTGTTCTAGGCTCCATGCTCAACTTTATAGCATTTGCCAGTATATTAGGAAGTCTTCATTTGGAGGTCTCCATTTTGTTCAGACCTCATGTTGGGCTTCATGCCTTTGGGCTGTTGTTACCTCAGGCTGGGGCCATTCTGGTGGGGGGATGTGGTCTTCCCCTGTATCTGAGAGGCCTTTCCGAATCTGCCTGGTCAGGGCCATGGCCTAACAAACTAGAAGGCATCAGATCTGGTCTGTTCTGGAAGCTCTCATGGTCTCAGAGGAAGACATGGACACACTATTAGAACTATAAATCTTTTTTTTTTTTTTTGGCAGTGTGGGGAGGATTGGTTTACTGTGGCTTGATAGCAATTTCATCAGGTCTTGCTTTTTACCTGGTGATAAGACAAGCAACACCAGTTACTTTTATTACTTGCTTTTTAAAAATAATGTGTCAGGAATCATGTGGTAAAAGCTCTAATTGGCTTCTACTATCTGCTGTAGTTTGATTCCAGGACCCAACATGAATATCAAAATCTGTGGATGCCCAAATCCTGTTATAGAATGGCAAATTATAATGGTGTCTCTTACTTAAAATGGTAAAATCAAGGTTTACTTTTTTGAATGTATTTTTCATATTTTCAAACTATGCGTGATTGAATCCCTGGGTACAGAATCCATGGATATTGTATATGAATTGACTTTACAGTCTTGTAAAACACAAGAATATTCATAAGTAGATAGTGCTACCACAGTTGTGAAATAGAGTCATTGGGCTCATGTCACAGCACTTGGTGCATGGAGAGAAGGGATCACTTTATCAGCAACAGCCACACAGCATCACTTTGCTTTGTGAATTGTTTTACTGTGACAGTCTCTAACAATACATGTAAGCAAGGAAACATCTCTCTCTCTCTCTCATTCAGTAGTCAATACTAAGATGGGATGTTGTATATGTACCGCTCAGTGTCAGCAAAATCAAATTAATAGAAGGGACACTACAGGAGAAAAGATGTTTCACAGAAATTACAGAAACTGTTCAATCTGGAGGACTAAATTTTCCTATTTATTTAATAATGTATGTTCCTTTAATACATACAGAAATACAGATTTTGTCTAAATTGCATTGAAAGTCTTAAATAGAGTAGCCCAATTGAATCAATGTCATTTATATAAGTATTGACTTGGAATTCAACAACGTATTAAATGGGTTTACTAGAGGAGGCTATCAATTGAATTTAAGCTTCTGTTTTTAGTCTTGCTAGAGAATCCAGAATATAATTGGCTCCTCATCTCAGTGCTAGTGCACTGGCGTCATGTTTGTAGTAGAACACAAACATGTCAGTGCACTAGCACCGAGATGAAGGGGCTCTTCTAAACAAGAAATTATCTGGAAAAAGTGTCCAGTGAAGGAAGACCCCCAAAGATGTCACCCAAAAACTTATGCTGGTGCATAGAAAACTGAATCTGCTTTAGTTCAGAGATACTTGGACTTCCTGTCTTGTGACGAATTTAACCATTGTGACCCAAAACAAAGTGGTCTGTTCCTAAAATTCCAGTTACACTTTAAAAAATACAGGGTGAGGCAGCATAACTTGAAGATGTAGCAGAGTGCCAGTGGTCTCGTTCGAGAGGCGGGAGTATAAAGTTTTGTCCTGACGCAGTTCAGTTGCCATCATGCATTGGAACAGTGAGGAGTGTGCTTTTGCTGTTGAGGCCTACTTTTCGAGCGGATTTGGAGTGGCTGGCCCGCTCTCCAGATTTGGCCTCTTGTGATTTTTTTCTGTGGGTTTTTTTTTCAAATCCTGTGTTTATGTGAACTGTCCAAGGACCCTACAAGATTTGAAGACCAACATCCAGGAAGAAATTGCCAACATAATGCCTGCTATGCTGGCAAGCGTCATGACAAACGCCAGAAAATGGTTTACTCAGTGTATGGAGAATGGGGGACGTCACCTACCTAATTTGATCTTCAAAACTATGTAAAACAAAACTTTAGATATGCGCCTATATTATAAAAAAATATTAAAAATCTGATTCATACAATGGGTTTTATTAAGTTTTGAAAAAAGGAAGTTAAGCTGCCTCACCCTGTATCAGTTTCTTCTCCAGGTCAATTGATTTTTCCCTGATCAAGGTTTTTAACCAAGATTTGAAGGAGCTATCCAAAGTGCCGAACTGTTTAGAGACTTACAAACTGTAGGAAAAGCACTGTCCTGCTGACATATAAATCATGAACCATCACTGCATTTAATCCCAGAGTTAAATACTATAGGTCTGTAAATTGTATTTGCATACTAATTCAGCTTCTCTTATGCTTTCTCTATATATCATTCCTTATGACATCCTTCCAAATATTTATATATGGCTGTCATGTCTCCTCACAACCTTCTCTTCTCCAAGTTAAATATACTCAGATCTTTAAGCTACTCCTCATAGAACATGGTCTGCAGATCTTTGATCGATTTAGTTACCTTCCTCTGGACACATTCCAGTTTGTCAATATCTCTCTTAAATTGTGGCGTCCAGAATTGGCCACAGTATTCCAGGTGAGGTCTGATGAAAGCAGAATAGAGTCTCACCATCAATTCCCTTGATCTAGTCATTATACCTTTTGATGACCTTTCAATGCAGCTTTTTTTTTTTTGCCAATTCTCCCATATATTATTGTGACAATTTTAAAAGACATCATCATGATGATCATCTGGACTGACTCCTTGCACAAATGGAATAGCTTGATACGGCCGGGGTGGTCCATGCTTTGGTCACCTCTAGATTGGATAACTGTAATGCGCTCTATGTGGGGCTGCCCTTGAAAATGGCTCGGAAATTCCAACTCGTCCAACGGGCGGCAGCCAGGATGTTAACTGGCGCTCCTTACAGAGAGAGGTCAACCCTCCTGTTTAAGGAGCTCCATTGGCTGCCTTTTACCTTCCGATCCCAATTCAAGGTGCAGGTACTTACCTACAAAGCCCTAAACGGTTTGGGACCTGCCTACCTGCAACGCGCTCTACGTGGGGCTGCCCTTGAAGACTGCCCGGAAGCTCCAGATGGTCCAGCGCTCGGCAGCCAGGTTGCTAACAGGAGCAGCTCTCAGGGAGCATACCACTCCTCTGTTGAGCCAGCTCCACTGGCTGCCAATTCCCTACCGGGCACAATTCAAGGTGCTGGCATTAGCCTACAAAGCCCTAAACGGTTCCGGCCCCACCTACCTCTCCGAACGCATCTCCTCCTATGAACCGACACGGACATTAAGATCGTCCGGGGAGGCCCTGCTCTCGGTTCCGCCTGCGTCACAGGCACGGTTGGCGGGAACGAGAGACAGGGCCTTCTCGGTGGTGGCCCCTCGGTTATGGAATGCCCTACCAAGCGACATCAGACAGGCCCCTTCGTTGCTGGCATTTAGGAAGAAGCTCAAAACCTGGCTTTTTGAGCAAGCGTTTGGCTAATCAGCGCAATTGTACACAGAATGACGGTAAACTGAACATAGGAACGGTATAAGGATATGAGACTGGATCTTGGTTGCGATCGAGGCACTGTATGAATGGTTGTGTGTTTGTTATTGGGTATGCTGTGTTTTAATTGTTATTGTTGTGGTAATTAATATTGTGTAAACCGCATTGAGTCACCTATTATAGGTTGAGAAACGCGGTATAGAAATAAAGCAAATAAATAAATAAATAAATACCTGCATGACCGCATCTCCGTTTATGAACCCACGCGCTCTCTTCGTTCATCTGGAGAGGCCCTGCTCGCGATCCCGCCTGCGTCACAGGTGAGTTTGGTGGGGACGAGGGACAGGGCCTTCTCTGTGGTTGCCCCCGACTTTGGAACACTCTCCCCAAAGACATTAGACTAGCACTCACGTTGGCAGTCTTTAGGAAGAGCTTGAAGACTTGGCTATTCTGATGTGCCTTTTCAGAATAGGAAAATCCCAGCACTTTGTCCCAGAAGCACTTTACTAGAGTTTAAGACTCTCTGCACATTGCACTTGCCCAGAAATCCAATCACACCACCTGTCACACCCAGCACTTTTTAATCTGTATCCATCACTGGCCCGGCCCTGGCTTTTACTGTGTAATGGTGTAATGCTTTGTTAGTGCTTTATGTTTTTAATTTGCTTTGAATTGTATTGTTGTTGTTATGCTGTTGTTGTGTTGAGGCCTTGGCCTTTGTAAGCCGCATCGAATCCTTTGGGAGATGCTAGCGGGGTACAAATAAAGTTTAATAATAATAATAATAATAATAATAATAGCTCCTACATCAATTTGTCTGCATGGTATAGATGTAATAGTTTAAACACTGGATTACAACTTTAGAGATAAGGGTTCAAATCTCTGCTCAGCTATTGAAATCAACTGGATGACCTTGGGCATATTCTTTCAGCCTCAGACAAAGGTGAAGGCAAAGCCCTATGAACAAATCTTGTCAAGAAAACCCTGTAATAAGTTTGCCTTAGGGTCATCATAAACAACTTGAAAGACTGGAGAAAACAGCAGCAGCAACATGAAAAGCCTCTGCCTGGATTTTTGCAAGCCAGTACGAATCCAGCAAAAGTGAAACTCCCTACTGTGAAACTTACTGGGGGTGTATGTAGGTGTGTGTGCGTGAGTGCCTAGTTACACATTGTTTGAGGCCTTCTCAAACCTGAGGCCTAGCCTACATAAAACCAAAGCATCAATCCAATGGGAATTAGTCTGCTGGTCTTGCAACTTGGGGGAGGGGGGCGCTGCAGTCAATTAATATCTTAACTCATACATTTGAAGAAAAGAACGATTTGTTTCCAAATGTTATTATATTCTGGAACTTCTTATTCCCCTGAGAACACTTCAGAGCTGAACCTCCCCATCATTTGAATATCAACATTTTATGAAGTCCCAGTTACATTTGTAAATGTGCATAGCACTCAAATGATAGTATGGGATCATGACATTTGCATTTACTACACAGGTCTTGGATAAGCAAAATAAGAACACTAACAAAATGAATACATGTATATAGCAAGGACACTAGTAAAGTCTGTGTTGCTCAGTGTAGTTTAGAGTATTAACCAAAAAATGAAGCTATTTGAGGATTGTCCAAGATCAAAAATAACAAACAGCATAGAGAGCAGAATGAATGCTCCTGTTTTTCCTTTTCCCCAACCCAGAAGCCAATAAAATATTCTGCCTGAAGAAGACCCCAGATTTCACCTTAGGCAGAACGGAAATTGAATATAAATTTCATCTTAGGCATAACTCAGTAGAAATGCTAGTATAACATTTACAAAAATGATGATCATTGAATCATAGAAGATTAAACTGGAAGTAGAAGTCTAGAAGTAGGGCATCAGTGACAGAATCATCTGATTGTGTTTGAAATGGGTGATGAATTTAGAAGATGAAAAGAACCTTTTTTTTACATTTTTTGCAGGGAGGTATAAGTTGGTTTTATACACTGATATGTATTTTTTTCCTGAAAGGGTAGAATTTGTGGAAAGAATAAAGGCAAGAATAAAATATAATGAAGGCATGCATCTTTCCATATTGTTTCCATAAGTATGTTGATACTGTGGAAGAAATGTAATTGTGTGGTTGGGACAATCATTTATAACTGGGAGTATATGATATACTGTATTTGCTTTCTAAGAAGGAAGCATTGGATTGGACAAAGTTTTAAAAAAGATTGATAAAGGTGGTTATTGTTTACCAGGCACTTAAGTGGAGAAACATCTATTTCAAGAAAGGAAGGGGAGCTTCCTTCCAGACAAAGCAGAGGCAGTTTTCTTTCAAGTAGTGCTTGGCAAATTAAGAGAAATAAGAGGAATGTTATATTCTATGGCAAGTCCATTACAGAAGAATGGGTTCTAAATGAATCTTCTCCTTTTTTTCATTGTCACCTATTTTTCTGCGATCATTATTATAGTAGTTTTCACTACCCCATGCACAAGTCATTGAATAGTTGCCTTCATGGTTCTGACCCTAATTTTATCACCTTCTACTTTTGCTTCTCATCTATCCTTACCTGTTTGAATAATTACATTTTCCATTCTTTTGCCATGCATTGAGACTTCTCTTTCTTCTACAGATAGTGCCTTTTTGCAATTCCCCCACAGAATATCCCTAGCTCCATTCCATAGTTTTCTAGCTTCCAATCAATTACATTAATAGTGCAAATCTATTTTCACATTATCCTTACATTCTATAGGGATGTTTTTAGGTTTTATTTCTGAATATTGGTTTAATATGCTTAACCTTTACTCTAATTTCTGATATTAGCAATTCATGTGCTCTTATGTTCCTGGTCATGTTTTTGCAGAAAGAATGGAGCTTCTCAATTTTCTACTTCCAATTGTGTAGTCTTTCATTTTTATATAGGATATGTTGGATGATCTTTGTCATTATAAGTGTAATTTTTAATATAAGTATGTAAGTTGTTTCCTTTAGTATATTTTTATTATATTTGATATAATTTTAATAAGAGATATTTAAAAATATACACATGGGAATATCTACCCTGTTACTCCTTTGGTCATTACTGTCCTATTCTGTGAAACAGTCTTCAGAATACATTCCTGATAAAAGATTGTCACACTTTTAAGAGGCAGGTGAAGCTGGTTTTAAAATAAACACTGTTAATTCTGTTGGTTTAACTGGATGAGTTTTACAGAAGTTCAGATACAAATATAGAACAATATCTTTATAGAAACCAGCAGAATCCTTCCCGCTCCGCAATCATTCTGGCAGGAGTTAAGGAACATCAGTGCTATATCAACTGTCTTATAACTACTGTCAAAATATGGTTGTGTAAATGAGGCTGGAGAGCTGGTTATTTGAAGATAGCATTTGAAAGAAACTCAGCATAAAGATACTGAATTTACTGTGAAGCATTATAATGTTCATTCCATCTGTTTGCACTGGCATACTTTTTAAAGTTTCAGCATAGGAGGTTAGAATGGCTTAACGCACACCACACAAAATCACCTTTTCATGTAAATGTGGAAATAAAATAATAGAGAAAAACGAAGATGAGTAATATTAAATAGAAATTCTACTTGGAGTACACTAGATGCTGCTAAAGATTACAGAGGTGACAGATTTCTTAGCAAATACACAAAACACTGTTTTTGTTTTTTTGTCATTGTTCATTTGAGCCATAGTCTGGTCAGCTGAGAGTTATCGGCTGCATGTTAGGCAAACAATTTGGAAGACAAAAGGTCAAAGAAAAGAAGATAAATTAGAAATTATATGAAACTACCTTTGCCTTTGCTCTTACTCACTGACAGTTGTAAATCTCGAGGGCACAGTCATTTCTGTTTTCATTATGTTACTGTTATAATAATACCAATAATAGACCACATAAGAGAGAATGATGCAAACTATAAAAGGGGGTAAAGCTCAGAAGAAAATTATACTGTTTTAATGCGGAGATATATATATATATATATATATATATATATATATATATATATATATATTCTCTAAAAGGATTGCATAGAAATGGAAAAATATGTAGTGAAAGGATCAATAGGCTCAAGTCATCACATCAAGATGGCCACAATATTAGATGGTTTTACAGGGAATAGGCACATTCTTGGTTATGGATACACAGCTATTAGTCATGATGGATTTATGCTATCTCTGAGCACCAATCACTAGGAGTGAGACAGATCTATTATCCTCATGTTTGAACAATGGGTGTTCCATAGCCGTCTGTTTGGCTACACTTATAAACAGGATATTGGTCTAAATGAGCATTTGATATGAATACAGATTATTTCACTTAGGATCTCTTTTTCCTACTATTAATTTAATCCCAGTTCTGCCAATTTGACATGTTTTTGTAACACAGAAGATAATATGCCCAATACCATTTTTCATTAATATGTGGAATCCTGGAATCTTCATTGGGGCCAGAAAGTACTCCACTACCCACACAATGAATACAAGTTTTGTTTTCTCCTAATGCATAAGAGATATTATCTGTTTCCCTTTTTAGCTTTTCCACTTAAGGGTGTTAGGTGAAGTGATAGAAAATACAAATCCTGGAAGCTCTTTAGAGCTACTGTCAGTCAGATGAAATAGCACTATGCAAAATATTCTGACTCAGTTTATATCCTCATGAGCTTGAATGAAATTGCACACCATAGTGTCAGTACATTTTGCCATTTAGAGACATTCCAAAGTCAAGTACATTTATCCTGACAGTATAATTCTTTTGAATTAAAAAAATTAAAAATCAATGTAATTATGAACTGAGTAGTAGATATGTGCTATGTAATTCTAAAAAGATTGAAGCCAACTATTTAGAGGAATTACATTAAGTATGTCCTGGAGGTGAGGTTGAAAATAATTGCTAAGAAGCCAGTTTAATGGTGTAACATTGAATACTGCCTTGACCTTCTGTATTTGGGAGCTCAAGACTAATTAGAAAGGAATGAAAATTGGGGTCTGGAAATCAATATAAATTATGCAAACTGGACAAAAATGCTAATGAGACAAACTGCGGACAAAAACACATTCCTAGAGTGGCTTCATTGACTCCTGTCATCCTATCATTATGCTTCTAAGAAATTATTCCTGCCACAGAAATCTGGAGATCTTTACTGCTAATTTTCTTTCAAAAGAGACAGCTCACAATCTGGTATTATGCCTGCCAAAAAATGTGTTGTCCTCCATTATCGTACTACCTAGAAGACACACAGATAATGGAAAATTAGAGAAGTGATGCCAAATCATAGCTTTTGTACGACAGTATTATCCATTTGTGTCATTGGAGAACCCAACTATGTTCTGTTGTCACCTGACACCACCAAGACATTGAGTATTGGCACTGAGGATTCTGCCAACCCAGGTCCTTCCCTTTTGACATAAGAGTCTCTACTATTACAATAATCTCTTCAGTTGGCATTTAGAGAGGTGAGAAACCCTGTCAGTTTTTCAAGTGACATCAGATATATAAGGTATTTCAGGGAAGATATCAGCCTTATAACATACATTGTTGACTGTGTTTTTCATATTATGGACTCTCAGAGATAACTTTGGAGATGCAAAAACTGGAAAAGCAAGTTCCAGCAGCACAGGGACTGCTGTATTGTTAGAGTACAAGACGCACTGTCAGTTTGGAAGATCTGAAAGATCACTCTACGTGCACGAGGAGATTACACTGCAACTATAACTTTTCTGCTGTCTCACAGCTAAAGAGAGAATAAGTCATGGATAGAAGGAAAAGCAGGGAAGGTCATAATCATTGGCGATCTCTTGTATCCGAGTATGATTGCCTTCCAAGTGTAGGATCTTGATGGTGGATCCGTAGATGACTGTAGAGACCTATTATTGATCTGCATGTTTTTTCATAGTGAGGACATGTTTCCAGATGGAAAGCGGTCCCGGTCAGGTAAGGCTTGACATGCTTTCCTCTTGACACTTTTCTCCTTTTTGCCATCCATTTGTGACTCTTCAAATTCCACATCACTGCTTCATTCGGAAAAATGCTGCACTCACAGAGCTCAGATGGTGTTGTATTTTAGTGTCAATGTTGACTTTTGTGGAAATGTGGCTGCCAAGGGAGCGGAAATTGTCAAAATTTTCTAATGTTACACCATTAAGCTGTATTTCTAGCATTCCAGATGATTGACTGACGCCTGCTGAAAAGGCATTTTGTTTTGTTTTTTAATGTTCAGTGAGAGGCCAAGCTTTTTGTATGCTTCAGCAAAGTTGTTTAGAGTGGCTTGTAGGTCTTCTTCTGAATGGGCACAGACTACATTATCATCAGCACATTGGAGCTTAATAAACCTTAATAGAAAATGTTGACCATTTCTGCTGCTTTGGCAGCCACCTCTCCACAAAAGTTGACATTGGGGAGATGTTAGCTGGCCCTGATTGTAACCTGTCTTTTTGTGTCTATCTGGAATTATCTCACTTCTTTCTAGTTCTTTTTTACACATATCAAAGAATCTGTGTATTTTAGTTGAGAATTGAGACACCTTCACATCACTATATATGGGGCGGGGGGGGGGGGACTCTTACATTGTGCAGATTGGCAAGCATGCAAGGTTACATTTGGAAACAAGCAGATAAAGGAGGAACTATTGTTTTATTAAGCAAGAGTGATTACATTAAGGAAGCAGTAAAACATCTTAATGATTTATCCTTCTACAAACCCATTCCAAAAGATCCTACTGACAAAATAAAATTCCTCATACACACAGTTTGTCAAGAAGGTCTTGCGACTGGATACATATCCTTACAACAATATGAATTTCTGAGTAACAAGAATCCTGGAATACCAGTTTTTTATATTCTGCCTAAAATCCATAAAGACATTATTCCCCCACCTGCAAGGCCTATAGTTTCTGGCACATCCTCAATTTTAGAACCTTTGGCAAAATTTGTAGATTACCATTTGCAACCATTTGTATCAAAATCCCCTTCTTATATTAAGGACACTACTCACTTTATCAACATTGTAGAATCCCTGACTATACCTTCTGACTTCATACTGATTACCATGGACATAACATCGCTATATACGAATATACCACTCGATGAGGCAAGAACAGTCATTAAAGAACTACTGGACACGCAAGAGTCAGTAGTGCCTTCCACACATTTTTTGATCGATCTCCTGGACATTGTCTTAGAAAATAATTATTTTAGATTTGGATCACAATTTTATTTGCAGATTTTCAGTGTGGCTATGGGCAGCCCATTGGCCCCTTCACTAGCCAACCTGTTTGTAGCCAACTTGGAACTAATGTGGATATTAAATGAAGCCAAAAATGCCTTCCTACTAGAGATCATCTATTATGGCAAATTTATAGATGACTTTTTTTAGTATATAGTACACAGGACACAGCCACACAGTTTAGTCAGTGGATGAACACAATACATGAACACATTAAATTTACTAGTCACAACAATATACAAGAGATTGATTTCCTTGATGTAACAGTGTATAAGACATACAACAGATTAAGGGTAAGAAATTACAGGAAACCCACAGACAAGAATTCAATCATGCATTACACCAGCTTTCATCATCATAAGCTAAAAACAAACCTTCCCTATTCTCAACTCATGAGACTAAAATGCAATTCCAGCTCTCCTAAGGATCTGGATTCAGAAATATGCACCTTTAAGAAACAATTCAAAGATAGAGGCTATCTCTCCAAGGTTCTAGATACAGCCGTTCGGAAGGTTAACCATATAGATAGAGCTCACCTTCCTAAAAGTTCACCAAAATCACTATCCAACAGGATCTTCTGGCCCATACAACTCTCCTCAAACATCTACAAAAAATCAAGAAACACTGGCACATTATCAAGGATGTTCCAGGCTGCCAAATTACACCGATGGTAGCATACAAACGCACCAAAATTTAAAGGACATGTTGATTAGATCAGATCTCACTAAACCTACCATAAGAAGTCTACCTCGTCTTAGAAGACATACTTACTGTGGACACTGTGAATGTTGCTCCCAATCCTTGAAGACTCAACAATTCACACACCCAACCAGGAAGATTACTATACCCTTAAATGATTTTCCTACCTGCTCTTCGGAAAATGCTATATATTGTCTTTTATGCCCATGTGACCTTCTTTATATTGGAAAGACAAGTAGATCTGTCAAGGTCAGAATTATGGAACATCGCTCACGCATAAAAAACAAACACAATGATAGTACTCTTTA
The DNA here is from genome assembly GCF_037176765.1 of Anolis sagrei. Lineage (NCBI taxonomy): Eukaryota > Metazoa > Chordata > Lepidosauria > Squamata > Anolidae > Anolis > Anolis sagrei. The sequence continues at coordinate 37,097,094 of NC_090023.1, read as the reverse complement.
TTCTCATTTTCTGGAGAAAGGACATACATCTATCAGCTTCACATTTTGCATCATAGAAAAAAATCCACACTAAGCCACATATGGATACTAAGAATTACCTTTTGCAAAGGGAAGCATTTTGGATTTTTAAGTTCAACACAGTGGTTCCTACTGGCCTTAAAGACAGACTGGACCTCAGCTGCTTTTTGTAATAAGCCCTATTATCTACCTTATCTACTGGTAATTTACATTCCAGCTGACTGCCTGTAACTAGCCTTGGCCTTTAAATCCTTGCTTCTGTGTAATTGCATTGCTCACTATCGAAGACCAAACTGTAGGGCCAGCGTCGTCTCATTAATAACGTGAGTAACAATGTTTGTGTAGTCTTTCTCACTGGAATACATGTCATTATCACTGAATGTTTTGGTTTGGGTGCCTTTTTGGCATATCTATTATGTTGTTTGTTATCACCCATTAAGGGATGTATGGTGAACCACCCACTTTTACAAAGAAGACAAAATCCTGAAGAAGGGAAAGTCCCCCGAAACAAGGCAACCTCAACCGGGGGATTCTTGTCGCATTATAATTTGGATAATATTTTGAACTGGACAGCAAGCATTATAATTTGGATAATATTTTGAATTGGACAGCAATTTGAACTATTTGTACTTTATTTGGACTGCATTTTGAAGACAGTTGATTCTTTATCCCAGCAGGGCAATTGTGGTGCAATTTAAAATGATCATATTATTTTATCAGATTCTAATCTAAATTTTGGGGTTTTGTTTTTTTTTTTAAAAAAAAAAACCCAAAATGCAGTCATGCAGATATGCAGTTATCCAGTTATTGCAAAAGTTCCATTCTTTGTCTTGGCCAGAGAAACTGTGCCCTCCACAAGTTTTATGAAGTATCTGCCACACTGTCTTCTACTTCAGTATCACCTTTTTATGAACCATCCAACCAGGAACAAACATCTAAAACCCGGAAACAAACCTAGATAAAAAATCCCATGATTTCTGATTGTAGGGATTCAAATGTTTAATACTAATTGTGTTTGTTAAATTAAATATCATTTTGTGCTCCAGGAGCTTTTAATAAATGACTAGGTAGAGACAGTTTTCTTTTTTATTGGGGCGGGGGCGGTCCTATTTTAAAAACACAGAACATATTAATTGTTTTTCATTGATTTCTATGCTTTTAATAAGCCTAGGGGCGAATCTGGAGGAAACCTAACATCTGACAAGCCAGTTTCAATATCTGCAGAGCCTTATTTACCATTCCACCTTAATACAACATATAGATAACATGACCTCCCTTATTCTTTCTCCCTGTTTTTTATCATATTGCTTAATGAAGGGCTGGCATGTCTTGAAACGTTTCAGGTTTTGTGCCATTACTAATAAAGTCATTGTCACAGTATGCATTAGAAATTACTATTAGTGGAGGCATCTCCAGCTCAGGCTTTTTGTATATAACATTGTTTCCCACATTTTCCCACATACTTTAAACCAGGATTATTAAAAAAAAAATCTCACTCTGCTCCACATATATACACATATAGACATACAGAGCTCATTGCAAGCTGGCAGGGCTTTAGTAGTGGCAGATGATTCACCACATCAGAAATGCACACCCTATTCAAATCACAATGTTCAGTCTTCATATGTAGGTCAGCCCTTACAGCTCAGGCTTTTTGTACTTTTTGGGTTAGTCCACCTTCAACCCACAAAATTGATGAGCAATAGCTTCTGCTCAGAAGTGCAGTTTCTCTCTTTCTAATAAACACACCTGATGGTGACACAAAGACTCTTTCTTCACAGTGAGCATTTCCATCCTAATTTTTATTCCAGTTTGTCACATCTGAAAAAAATAGGTAGGTTCTTGCAATTTCTGTTTCTCGGCAGCATACAGGCCACAACCTGGCCAATTTAATAAACTGATGGGGAGGATATTCGGTCTCCAGGCAGGTAGAGTTTCCACCTCCCACTCACTCTCCTCCACATGCACACAGATAGACATACAGAGCTCATTGCAAGCTGGCAGAGCTTTAGTAGTGGTAGATGATTCATCACATCACATATGCACACCCTATTCAAATCACAATGTTCAGTCTTCATATGTAGGCCAGCCCTTACAGCTCAGGCTTTTGTACTTTTTGGGTTAGTCCAGCTTCAACCTACAAAATTGATGTGCAACACCTTCTGCTCAGAAGTTCAGTTTATCCCTTTCTAATAAGCACACCTGATGGTGACACAGAGAAGCTTTCTTCACAGTGAGCATTTCAATCCTAATTTTTATTCCAGCTTGTCACATCTGAAGAAATGGGTAGGTTCTGACAATTTCCGCTTCTCGTCAGCATACAGGCCACAACCTGGGCAATTTAATAAAACTGATGGGAAGGATGTTCGGTCTCCAGGCATCCACCTCCCCCTTGAAACTGAAGTCTAGCATGACACAATGGGTAATTTAAATCTTCAAGTGTTTAAATTGATTCACTTCTGAAAAGAAAGAAAAAATCTTTTAGTTCCCATTGCCCTTAGAGGAAAAACAGTGACTCTCTTCAAACCACCCTCATTGTTTTAGGCCTACTTTCTGTTTCTAGGTGCTAACATGATGGCATCTCTGTTTCAGTTGTCTACTACAGAAGAAGAGAAAGAGAAGGAATAAAAAGAAACACATTTGGGAATTGGAGAAGACACTGAAAGAAACACCATTTGATGTTCATGTTACTTCTCAACTCTCCCCATGTAATTTGTATAGAGAAACACAATGCACACACACTTGCACAACACACAGAGACTTCGAGCAACTGACAGGTTGAATCTACAATTATATATATATTTCCCTTTTTTTACTGAGAGAACCTCAGAGGAGCAAAATGATTTTTCATCCATTTTGGCTATCACTCATTTTTCAGTTGCCTCCCAAGGGGTTTCACAATAGATCAGAGGCAGCAATCTTCTCTTCCTTGGCCCCCACCTTTTCCTTTCCTATTCCTCCCACCAATTTTTCCCCTCCAGGTCTGTATTTACTAGCTCTGTGCCTGGGGCTCTGTGAGAGATGGAAGTGAAAGAAACAAACCTCTAGGGAAACTGTGTAAGAAAGCTGCAAGGCATGTGAAGAGAGAACAAGAGAGCTGGCCCTCACAGAGCGCCCGAGGCAGAGACTATATTCCTCTTGCATTGCTCACAAATGCTCACATGCTATCTCTGCCATCTCCGCCATCTCCGCAAGCAGCAAGATTGGTGAAGGAAAGCTTAAAGAATCACATCTCTGAGAAGGAGGAGGAGGAGGAGGAGGAGGAGGAGATCGAGATCATTTCAAAGTAGAAATGCGGTTGGAGTTCTATGTCTGAAGTCCCCAAAAGGAACAATAACCTTTTTTATCCAACACAGATGTCTTTTGTGATATCCCATTCTCACACAATATGCTATGTAATCACAAAAAAAAATGGACAAAGATAAACTACCTGTATCTATCAATGCTACGGTCATCTCCAGGTTGTACTGAATAGACAGTACACTATACAACATTTTGTGATTTCCAACATGGCAGAATGGGGTTGAACTGGATGGTAGTTGTGGTCTTCAACTTGACAATTCTCAGATTTTATATTGTATGTATCCCAAATGGGAAGACTCCTTTCTCAGCAACACAACTGCTCCTTGCCATTTTTGATATACTGTAAGTATACTGTCAAGACATTTTTGGATGATTTCTCTTTCCCCTGTAGAAATTTACTGAAAAGGTCCCTGTATTGCTCTGCCTCCAAATAATGTGAACAATTTCAGGAGGCTGTTTCTCCTCATTTCTGTTTTAGAGGCTCCACAAATACTCAGGGCAAATAAAGCAGAAACATGGCATGGATCTATTTTTACTTCTTTTAAGCAAAATTGTCTTTGGTTGTTTTCATAACTCTTCTTTTCCAATACACTCATTCATTAATTTCCCAAGAACATTCACACAATTCAATTTCTTTGGCATGAATGTTCATAGAAAGCAAATTTCAAAATTGCTTATGCCAGGAAGCTTATTTTATTTAGGAGTAAACTGGATTTTCAATGCACACTTTCCTACATGGGTGTATTCCAAGGCCACTAGCAGAAATGTGTTAACAAGATATGCCTCTCATGCCCCAATAAAGCTAACAGAAAATTGGAAGCCCCTGAAGAATGCAAAATTATATAAATCCACAGAAAATCTTGGCTGGTATCCTAAGTAGATAAAAGCATCAGGAAGCCACCTGGGCTTCAGCAGTCTATGGACTGAATCTATAATGTGGAATCCAGAACCCCAAAAGCACGATTTCAAAGGGAAGGTTTTCCTTCTGTATATTGAAAACAAATACAATAAATCGGTTAGTTGGTAGGTGTCTCAAGCTCGTAAACTAAGGTCCCATCTGCACTCACTTATAATACAGTTTGAACCTGCATTATATGATCAGTGTAGACTCATATAAAGCAGTTTCAGACTGCATTATCTGGCATTGGAAATGGGGCCTAAGATAGCACCTTTACCCAATTAATAGTGGTTTTGATATCTACCAAAACCTAACTGCAAGGAATAAAATTTATACTAGATTATTATTTGAAAGAAAAAAAACTTATAACATATTTACTAACACCAGATAAATTGACCCAAATGAATAAAGGTTGCATCTATCACATGGAAATGTGAGCAGTTGGTGGGATCCTTTTACTAAATGTTATATACATGTGGTGTAGCCAAACCATTCTGAAATCAAATACATGACATGACGCAAAAAATAAATGCAAACTATTTATTTGGACTGTTGGAAGATCAAGTGGAGAGGAAATGTGGAACACTAATAAGGTACTTGACCACAGCGTCAAGATTGCAGTTTGTGCAGAAGTGGAGGAGTGCAGCTATGGCAATGTGTGAAGACTAGATACTGAACCTTTTGAACTTTGATGAAATGAACAAGTTAACAACTGTAAATAGAGAAAACCAGTGTCTTTTTGGAAAGACTCAGAAGCATTTATTTTTTTATTTTAATACAATGTAATGACAGTAGGTTTTGATAATTATTAAACAAAATGAGTAATGTGAGCAGTTGAAGTATTGAGATTGGTATTACATTGGAATTTTTTTTTATTTAGTTAGATATAATCATTGTTAGGAAAGCTAGACATCAATGTATATTTCATTGTACTTTCTATTTTCTATTTTTAGTATCTTTTTCTGTATTATTTTTCTTATATTTCTAATGGATATGAAATATATAAGAAAAAACTGCAAACAATGATCATGATTCTCAGGGTGATCCAGAGGCCTTTGGTACAAGCAGATAAAACCTGTGACACAATGGAACATGGCACCTGAAACTTGCCTTCATCAAAAGAACATTTGGGCAGAGCCAGGAGTTAATAATGTCACTAAGGGGACAAACTAGGCATGACATAACCAGTTAGGCATATTATTATTTTTTTAAAAAAAACTATGTTGTATCCACGTATATATAAAGCAAAGGAAGTGGTTGGTCTCACTCAAAAGGATAAATATAGCAGGACTGCATAAATTTGTCTAATTTGGTCCATGTCACTTTTAAATTATTTACTCATAAGTCTGTTCTGTCATATTTCTGTATTGATTTGAAATGTCAGCATTTTTAATAATCTACATGAAGAAAACATTTCTTTAAGCCAAATAAATCAGACTATTCCAGGAATGCAGCAGAAGAAGAGGGTTTTTTTTCACACTCCTTGATATAATTTTAATGGTTGTATTAGCATTCTGGAATTCTGGAAGTTTGTTATGTAGCTTCAAGTCATTTCTGACTTATGGTGAGTCTATCATGGAGTTCTCTTGATAATATTTGCTTGTGGTGGGGGCGGGACATGTGCTTTTTTGGCTGAGAAGTTTGACTTGCCCAAGTTTTGAGTTGCCAATGGTTTCCATAGCTGTGTTTGCTGTAGTCCAGCATTCAAGCCATTACACTACACTGGATCTTGATTTGTAGTTTAGGAAAAAATATTTGGAATCTCAGCCATGAACTACAAACTCCAAGATTCCAGGGGACACAGAGGAATCATAATTCTTTAACTCTGGGATGATATCTAAGGCCAGATGGAGAGATCACTTGTCTACTTCAATTCATCCTTCTTAGGCCGAGAAGGACCATGTGCTAGCAGCAAAGGAAGTGGAGGTTTGATGGAAAAGACCCAGGAACAACGGAGACAGTCACATGTCAGCAACACTAGATGTAAGGAGATGCGGCCACTGGCCTCGTGGTCTCCTCATGAGTAAGCCCAGGACTGACTAAGGTAGCATAGCCGAATGGCAAACACTCAAACCCTGGGGCCTCTACTGTAGCAGAGCCCAACAAGGCTTTCCCAGGCTTTGCTATACATATAAATACAGTAAATTATACAATCCTTTATTCGGAGTTGGCACTATCTTCCATGATGGTGGAATTGTAGTGAAAGAACATCTACACTGATCATTTAAGTCCATTTTAAACAGATATTGAAGAAAATGGTTTTGCTATGCAGATGATTACATAGGAAATTTAGGAACCAGTTTGAGGCCTGGATGGTGTTACATAAACCACAGAGCACTGATGCTCATTACAGACTTTCTTTAATGTGCTTTTGTGGGAGTTTGTTGTCTGGCCACTGTTGTTTGACACTAGCTCCAAACTTCATTAAATGATCAGTGCAAATAGGATCCATGGCAAGGGACTATACTGCCCCATGAATCCCCCACCCCACCCCCCAGCTTAAGGACCTCCATGTGATGAGATCCTCAATGTGCAAAACAGTTACTAGGCAGCAGCAGTCATGGGATGTGTGACACTGGCAGAAGATCTCTCAGACTATAGCTTACACTTGTTAGTACTACACAAAAAGTGGAATGGTAAACACCTTTTGGGGTTTTTTTAACCATGAAACCCCTATGATGAAACAATCCAAAATTAACCAATCAATAGTGCCAGTAGATGGGACTCCCAGGTCACTCAATGAGTTACTATGGCACAGGAGAGGATAACTACAATAAGTGTTGTGGATAATGATGCAAGTAGACTCAAGCCAAAACCATATTCAACCATATTCAAAATGTTTAGCAGAACATATCAGAACTTATCGGCTTCAAGTATCATCATCACTTTCCACACCACAGTGAGGTGGAACATTTGAACATTGGCAATTACTTGATAAATGCATTGGTTTTTAGGAGGCACCAAAATGTTTGTGTTCACAAAGCCACTTTCTGTGAAGACAGCTATAAAAATAAACTTATCTTGTAGTAAGACATTTGTGTATGTCACTAGAAATTCATTAATCTAAATAGCATAAAAAGGAAGGGAAGTAATGAGTGATGGAGACTAGGCCTGGGTAACAACGGAAAAATTTGTTTCTAAAATCGATTTGTATTTGGGGTTTTTTTTTGTTTCGATATTTAAAATAATTACAAAATTTTCCTTTTAAAAAGTTCGATATTTATGAAATTTCGTAAATGGTAAAAAATTAACGAATCAATTTCCGAAACAATAACGAATCGATTCGTTAATGGCGGACGCAACCGCGAAATACGCTAAAAAACCTCCAAAACCTTCTGAAGCTTCCCTCTCCCTCTGTTGTTGACTGTTGGTGTGATATTATAATTTTTTTTCACTAATTAAACCATAAAACTGGCCCAGACATGCGGAAATAATAACGAAACGACCTCAAAACAATAACAAAACGAATACAATATCGAAATACGAAGCATTTACAAAACGTTTTTGAAAATTCGTTTTTTTTAATAATTGCTCCAGAATGGTTCGTTATCGTTTTGTAATTGAAAAAATTAACGAATTATTAACGAATTACGAATTAACAAAATGAAACCGCCCAGCCCTAATGGAGACTCAGGGCTTTGTTCTGTATAGCACAGTATTTCTCCACCAATATTGGTAAAAATAATTGGATATTGCTGAGGGAAAATAAGTTCTAGATTTCTGTGGAAATGTAACTGGATAGTAAAAGTGAGATGTTCTGCAGGAAAAGCACATGTTCCACCACTGAGCTAAAGACTTCTAAGATAGACACATCTAGGTAAAATTATACCTATTTACATGGTAGAGAAAAGGGGTGGAGGGAGAAGGGAGTGAGGGAGAAGGATGGGAGGGAGAGAGAGAAATAAGAAAATGTGTGCTGATATGGGTGAGTTTATACATTTCACAGTTCTTGACATTAATCCAGTTTTAAAGCTCTGAGCAGCATTTTCTAGACAGCTGACCTGATTTGAACTGAATTCGTTTCAGGCTTACTTAAAAGGAGGGGAGAAAAATGGGGACAGTTGTCCTATAGTACAGGATAGGTATTATGTTCGATGGTGTTGTCAACTGAAGAGGAATGAACTACAGTATGAACTGGAAGACAAATTGTTGTTATGGGAATGCAGTTATAAAGCAAACTTATATGACCTCTACTTTCATAATCAAACAAGATGATTGAAAATGCTTTTCATGCTGTTAGATATACATCTTTCTGTATATATCTTCTTGTCTACTTCAAGTCATCCTGGTGCATGTACATATATATTTCGGAGAGATACACAGAAATGAGATAGATGTGCCTGCTTCTTTGAAGAGTGCAACAGACTGTAAAGACAGACATTCAACAGTTAGAAATGAAATGGATTTTTTAAATCAAGTAGTTAACTTAAAATATTGTGAAAGGTTAGAAAGATTTAGAACAGCCAAGTCAGAATGGCCATGCTTCGTTGTTCTTGGAGTACGTGTGAGGTGGCTGTGCTTGTAGAGCTTTTACTGTGATCAGGGAAAGTGTTGTACAGTGCTTCTTTTATTCTCTTTCTGTCACCCAGAGAAGAGATACCTCCTTTGAAGAACAAAAATGAGGTAGGTCCACCTGAACTGCTACAGATGTAATCTGCTTTGTAGATGCACCTTGGCTCTCAGAGCTAAAGCAGAAGTTATTTTAAAGATTTAGCAACCAATTAAGCCCTTTCCCCTGTTTAATTGTGGAGTAATTCTAGAGGGTCTTATACAGATTGGACCCCCCCCCTTTTTTTTTTACAGGGATTTACATATATTGAATTATATTGTCCTCTTCCTCCAGTGAGGCAGATTGTAACCATAATGAAGAGAGGATGGGTTAAATCTAATTTCCTCTCTTCATTCTATGCTCAAGATCCAAACTGAAGTACTGCATATAATTTAAAGAAAACTAAGAAAATTATATAACAGCTAAGGTTGATACATCGAGTGCATCCCTTCCTAGAATCTGAGGACCTAAAGAAGGTAGTGCATGTCCTGGTAACCTCAAGTTTGGACTTCTGCAATATGGTTTACATTGGGCTACCTCTACTCCAAATTCGGTAAGTCCACAGCAGCCAGATTTATCACATGAACATCCAGGAGTAAGCATGTTACATTTATACTAAAGCCACTCCATGATTGCCAGTTAGTTTGTGGGGAAAGTACAAAGTGTTAGTTAGTCCTACATTATTTTGGTCCAGGTTAACCACAGGATCACATTTTCCCATAGAATCTGCCCCATCTGACATTTAGATCCTCAGGGAAGTGGCTACTCCAGTCCGCCAGAATCCAACTGGCAACCATCACTCAGAGGACCTTTTCATCAGCTGCCCCAAGACTATGAAATGACCTGCCGGAAGAGATTCAACAGCTAGATCAGCTGTTATAATTTATGACACAAGGCACACTTGATCAATTTTGAGTTGTGAATTTTAACCTTCATTTTATCAGTGGATTTTAAGTTGTATTTCAACTCTGAAAACATACAATGATATCTTGTTGTATGTTTTCAATAGTGTTTTTATCTCTTGTTTCACTGAAGTTGCATCCCACCTCAAATCACAGGGAGAGGTGGGTAATAAATGTATTATTGTTGTTGTTGTTATCATTATTACACATAGCCAATAACTTATTTGCAATCATTACTTTACTATATAAGCATATGAGGAGGAAAAGGAGTAGCAAAAGTAAAGTGCAGGTACGGTAGTAGCTAGAGTGAGGTGTCCATCTTTATTTAAAGATGAAACTATCTCAATTGCTCCTGAACAGATTTAGACTATCAAGGCAGTTTAATCTCCTAAGGAGAACAGATTTTGCTACTGTTCCACCATTATCACCACCACACCTAAATGAAAAAAGTGACTTCTGAAACACACAACCCAGGCTATTAATTCGAAATAACATGTGTTTGGGTGTGCATTCTGGGTGAAGGGTTTGATATTCTGCCTCTGTTTCATATCATTTTATGTTGCTAAAAGTGGGCTTCTTTTTTTACTTTCCACTTCCCTCCCCCTAAATACCCTGCTAGTCCTCTGAAGCTATACCTATTTTAATAGGCCTGTGAGATAAATGAAAAAAAGTTTCAGTACTCATTACAAAATTAGGGAAATGCAGGGAATAATTTCTAATTGGTTTCTAAAATATAGTTGGGGTCTGTATCGTAACTATAAAATATAACCAATTCTTTGTTACTTTTTGTTAAGAAATTGTTCGGGGGGGGGGGGTTCCAACCCTTTTATTTACCAGGCAGGAAAAGCACAATCAAACCACCCCCAACAGATACCTATTCAGCCTTTGAAATAATAATAACAACAGCAGCAGCAGAAGCAACAATAATAACAACAGGAAACCTACTAGGGAAACTTTAGAGTTACTGCCTTTCAACTTTGCCTGCCTTACAAGGTTGGTTCAGCTCTCAACAATCTCCTTTTATCTCAAAATCCTTTTAGATAATGAAGAGGAGGCACAAGGCGGTAAACAGAATTCTGGGAAATGAAGTGGCAGAGATTTAAGGCCCTGCCCTAAACTAGGTTCCTCAGAATTCTGCTAGCTACCATGTTAAAGCACTTGTGTTTTCCTTCTCAGAGTTGGAGAAGTTAGTTTTAAAATGGAGGGGCTGCATTGCCTCCAGATCAGCAGCATCAGAGAATTCAAATGGCCCTGGCAGCTAGGTGAGTGTGTGTGTTTATCTCTGTGTGTGTATTTTTTTTTTTTGGGGGGGGGGGGTGACAGTTCAGTCTGACAATGGTATTTTGTTTTTGTTTTTTTGTAGTCAATCACTATTGTAACTTTTAGAAAAAAAGTAACATTACTCTGCTTTCATTCTCACATTGGAGGGAAGACAAACTGTAAATCCATTAAATAAGTACAAAATCAAATTTGGGGAAAAAGAGCGAAGCTGTGACTTGTGATAAATGTCTTGAAATTCAGATATGCAAGAAACAATGTCATAATTCTGGTCCACTGTGTTTACCCAGAAAAAAAAAGAGAAAGGTATATGTAGTATACATGTGTATGATGTGCTATGCATTGTGTTGCATTTGTTCTCAATAAACTGGCTATAGCAGTCAAGGCAAAAGAAAAAAATGCATTGCCAGGAAAAAAAAACACATCTGTTTGCATTTATTATTATTCTTAATACTCTCCCTGCTTCTTATTGGGAAAGCGCTTCTATAGGACTTAGATTCATGATTTCTTCAACTGTTGGCTTCTTAAAAGACAAACTGTGATGCAGCATCCAATGTTTCCCTAACCTGGGTCTTAGACTCAGAAATGACTAGGGCTCCCTCTGCTATGCCACACATCCAAAAAACAGCAAAACCAACAAAACCTAAGACAGACACTGCTTACTAAGAATTCGATGTTCCCACATAAAGTAGATTGAGATGACTGCCTCAGGCAGCTATTGCTGGAGAAAGCCTTGGCAACCTTCCTGGCTATTGTCTTAAATTCTCCAGCTGTGCCTCTCTATTGAATTATAGAGCTGTGCATGCCACAAACTCCTTCCTTTCCCATTTAGAACATTAAACTAACCTTGGGATGTAAATCTTCACTTATCTTATTTTTACAGGTGTAAATAACTATCTCTGCTTTTCCCTCTCCACTAAGAAAGATGATAATTTAAATTATTTTAATAATAATAATAGTAATAATAATAATAATAATAATAATAATAATAATAATAGCCTGTATTTGTAACCCGCCCTATCTACCCAAGTGGACTCAGGACGGTTTCCAACAAAAGTGGCAAACAACAATGCCATAATAAACAAACAGGAAACAAATCAAATCAAAAAGAGTAAATAAAACAACCTCAATATAAACTTATAATAACCAACCAAAAACTAACCAGAAATTAAAAGACTTAAATAAACATATTATATCGCATCACATGTTTACATGTTTTCATAAAAAGTTTTTGCTAACAAAACCTATGAGACTGAATAATTTTTTAGCCAAATTCTTTATTTTGTTGGCCAAACTGCTACTGCTTCTGATACCTGCCTTTCTTGAAAAAATCCTAAAAGCCGAAGCATTGAATGGCCTGTTGCCATCTTTTAGATCAATAATCCTGTCAAGTGCTTGCTGCGTATGTGTACTTTGCTTAATAAAAATACAAATTCTGTGCAGAAATAGACATTTGTTTTTTAAAAAGAAAACATTATTCCTGCTCATTTCTCCTGCAGAATCATCTACAACCTTTTGCATAGAAAAGACAGGCCTTTGGAAAAGCAATGCAATAGTATAATATAATATAATTGGAATATGTTCAATGACTACGGAACAGCCGCATACTACGATTTTTTGGATGGTGTGATTTTAATATTGAAAGTATTTTTAACATTTTAAATGTATTAATTTTAATTCAATGGATTTTAAGCTTAATGTTGAATGTGTTTAGGGCACTGAATAATTGCCTTATGTAAGCCGCCTTGAGTCCCCCTTGGGGTAGAGAAAGTCGGAGTATAAATAGGGTAAATAAATAAATAGAAGTACATTTCTATGTAGAAACAAAATGTGTATTTCTGTGCATGAACATACTTTCTGAATGTGAAAGAGACTCTCAGTTAGCTTCATGGGCCAATTGCATTCTTCCTTTCTCTCTGAGAAAAAAATAGCAAACAAATATTGGTTTCTTCCATCCCTACATAGCACACTCCAGTGATGTCTCTGGACCATCCTAAGACATCACTTCTAAAGTCTGCAATCTTATTCTTGGACAATTGGTGGCACTTTCACTGCCCATGATCACTTTTTAACAATGTCAAAAAGTGTCAGATGTTGCTGTTATTCATGAGAAGGTCTTAGATCTACTTTAGAAAGATCACCCCTTCCTGGCTTCCCTGCCACCTGAGTTTATGGCTGCACTTCAGGGTCCAGTTGAGATCTAGCTCTGTCCTATGCTGAGATAAGACTCTTTTTCTCCAAGCAAAAGTTTAACCAACATAGAACTTGGAAGATAAATGTTAGGGATAGTTATACATTATACAAAATTTCATGTCATGCCTCTAGAGGAGAGCTTGACAAAGTTACTTTTAAGACTATGATTTCTAGAATTTGGAGATTCTGGAAGCTATTATCCAAATAAGCCATCCCCTGCAAAAGCTTTGAGATAGAAGCCTTTTTCTTACCAAACATGATCAGACCTATCAGCTGTGAATCTGTACTTCTGTCCAGATCATTGACCTATTAGTCCACATAAGCCAGTCACATTTAATGAACGTTTGTATAATGCCACAGGGAGAAGATTTACTCTGATACCCTGTAATTTCCTAATCCTCCATTACCTATCTGCCCCAACCCTGGTTCTCAATAAAACCAGTCATTTTCTCCCAAGGATGCTATTTATGCAGGTCAGAGATCATCTTGTTTAGGGAACAGCAGCTATATCATATGACCTGGGTCACACATTTCACACACGGAGTTCCACAATATTCAGTATTCCCTAGAGGACTTTGAACAAATAGACTCTGAATAGCCAGTGTTCATCAGCATGGGGTTAGGTAGGAAGCAGCTGTTATATAAAATAGGGTTGCTGTTTTTTTGCAGAGAGGTCATTATAAACGAAGAATTTACTGTTCATCTCTCAGCTAGTGCAGGGCTTTAGGGAATTCCAGACAGGGCATAGAGAATGAAAAGACTGAGGGAAAATCAATGGGAGGGGGCAAGGAACTTTGCTCTGGTGATTGTCTGGATAGTCATAAGCTAGTAGCATGGTTGAATCAGTTGATTTCTACTTTCTCATGTATTCATTCCAATGTTTGCTCTTTGTTGTTTCTTTATAAATGCTTGCCACAGGTGCAGGTGAAACGTCAGGAGATAATGCTGCTAGAACACGCCTATACAGCCCGAAAAACCTACAACAACCCAGTCCTCCTTATAGATGGAGATTTAAAAAAAATGCAGATGAGAAAGAGACAAACCTTTGTTGTACACTCAGCATAGTATGAGGAAATAAGCATCTTACTGTATGCTTTAGATTTGAATCCTACATGCTAACATTTTAATTGCAATGCTTTGAATGCAATTTTCCTTCTTCTTGGCAGGAGGTTGGATTGGATAGCTCACGAGATGTTTTCCAAGTCTATGATTCGATGATTACCTAAAAATATAGGTATTGTTATTACATAGTTACTATAGCCCTTTCTTCTGAAGAAAGTAGAGAAATAGAAGAGATGAGAAAGAAATAGTGGCAATAAAGAAAAATATTCAAAGCAGATACAAAGAAATGCCATATTTCTTTTCATTGCATCTTCATGAGAAGGTGTGATGACAAAATTCCTAGCCTGGGGTCATTCTTTATGGCATTCAGAAAAGCGGTGTACTGTTAAAGACAGAGAATATGAGAAAGCAACAATGGAGCAAGCAAAGAAAGTAAGTGCAAAACAGATGGCAATTCATGGAGAATATCAGATAAGATAACTGCAGTACCAACAAAATTATGCAATGTATCACTAACACCTCCCACAAACACCACCCCCAGGACTGGAAGGTGCCCAATGCTGCATATATTTCTTAAAAACAAAGCAAAGCAAAAGTGATCTAGGATGATATCATGGAAGGAAACTTACCCCAGTGAAAGAAGAGATACTCAAGAAAGCCATTAAGAAAAGGAGAAGTAAAATGCTGCTATGTGAGTAAGATGAGATAAGAATAAGACATCTGTTACCACATTAAGTCTTGTCTCTGCTCAACAAGTTAGACCTGTGAAAAACTTTGGCATGGACAAGTAGAATTCAGTTGTAAGGAAAGGGCATGATATAATTTACTGAGATTATAAAAAAAATCCTTTACACAATACTTCACTTCACTTCGCTTCACTTTGTTTCTTAATTAGTTGCTCTTCACCAAGGTGCTCCAAGTGACTTACAATTTAAAATAGCATTTACACAATATAAAACCATTCAACATAAAAACATACAACAGTGACTATTTGGCAAATTAGATCTGATCACTTTACTTAAATGCACAACCAAACAGCCAAGTCTTGAGCTCCTTTACAAAAGGTCGCAACTCCGACATTTGCTCTAATATATGGAGGCAATTAGTTCCACAGAATTGGAGCATAGATCGAAAAAGCTCTATGCCTTGTAGCTTCCAGGTGTACCTCCCTAGGGTCTGGTATGTATAGGAGATTTTCTTGGGTGGGAAAAAGAAATGAGGCAGTCCCTAAATAGCTTCCTAATATAAAGGTCCTTGGCCATTTTGAGCTCTAAATGTCAGGATCAGTATCTTGTAAGAGATCCGATGTTCTATTGGTAGCCAATGCAGTTGCTGCAGAATCGGTGTAATATGGGATCTTATAGATGATCCCGCTAGCAGCCTGGCTGCTGCATTTTGGACCATCCAAAATATCAAACACTGTTAAATAAATTTGTTAACTCAGGGGTAGGATGAAAAATCAAGACACATATTAGAGAGGAGAAAAGTAGTGGAAAATGTTCAATATGTTTATTAATGATTGTGAAAAAGGAAGTGAATTACAAACAAGCAAAATTGTGCTGACAGTATCTTTCGTTCCTTGTTCAAGAGCCAGGCCAAAATTAAACAACTTGATTTGCTGCAGGAAAGAAAGGTTAGTTGAATATTGGCACATGGCAAAAATTCAGCAAGTTGTGCTTTTCTGACCTTGCATATACTTTACAAATGATAAGTGCTGACCATCATTCCCATGTAATAACAAAGAAACTGTTCTGTTAAATCCTATCTTATTAAATAATTAATTAATATGTGGGACTCAAGTTTATGAAAAGGCAAAGAGAAGATGAACTAAAAATCCAATGTTAAAAAGTTAACATACAATAAAACAAGCTATCATGTTTAAGAATAAATAACACCTATAATAAAATTAGAAAGGTATTTTCCCATAACAAGCAGGGAAATCTTCAATGAGTGGAGCTCAGCCTCAGAATGCATCCATCTGATTTTGGAGGATATCCTCCTTTCCCATCATGTCACAAAAACTTAATGTGCATATTTTATAAATGTGGATTTAATATGATGTGTGGGAATGAATGGAAGAATGGGAGTTGCATAAGTGGAGTTAATAATTTTAGAAACTCCAGTAAAAGACCTAGGCCTTCAATGACTGACTACCTACTTGGTGGAATGTAATTAAAAGTTGCTAATAAGAGCTAAAAAGTAAACTCTGATAAGAATTGGGACAGTGATAACAGAAATGTTTACAATGTTAAGAAGGAAGTCAACATAAGATCAACACCAACCAAGAAGATCAACATCTGGCCAGGAAACTGAGACGGAGCCAGGATGGAAGACGTCTATCATTAATGTACAACTTTGGGACTACATCAGCAGAATATTCCTATAAAAGACTCAATCTAATAATGCTCAAGGTGTGGCAGACTGAGGAGTCTGTTCCACCCACTATGCTCTGCTCCATGGGAAGAAGGGATATAGTGTACCATGGAGTGGCAGAGCTGCACGAGAGCAGTCTGGTTACTTTGGTCTTATTTCTCAAGGGAAGAGGAAGAAGTGTGCTTTGGAGTCTTAGATTTTGTGCAGGGAGTCAGGTTCTGCTGTATGGAAAACAGAGATCCGGTCCTGGAATTGTTCTTAGGGAAGAAGTTTTGGCATTTTGGCATTTTGAAGTTATTGTGTTACAGAAGTTATGGAGTATGCATTGGCAGGCTGCAGGAAAGCAGGGTCTGGCCTAACAGGTGCTTCTCCAAGGAGGGAGAAAATGATATGGTAATATTTGAATGCCTGAGGATGAATGCATGTACATGTGGTGTGAATGTTGAGTGAAAATGTAATTCCCCCCTTTTTTTTGTTAGCCGTGTAATTGTGAATCCAATGTAGTTGCATAGAATCTGTATGTCTGTATGTCCAATGTCATTCTGTGTCTAAATATTTTTTTCTGTAATCTGATATACCCTCTCAAACTGGAAATTTCAATAAAAAGAACCTCTGCTTTAAAGTTATTGAAAAATCATTCATGACAATCACAGCACAGTGATGGGAAAGGAGAGATTCTCTCAAGCATTTTCAGAGGCAAGAGAGCTGCCTTAGATAAGGGAGACAGAGAAATCTACTTCCTCCAACATAGATGCATGTGCTCCAACATAGATGCATGTGCTCCAACATAGATGCAGCTGCATGGGGATCCAACTACTTCCTCCAAAATAAATGCAGATGCATGGAGATACAACTCATTGTTACTATAGACCATGATCCTGCACCATGGGCTGCAATGCACGACTTTATGTTCTGACACAATGCATAACCATATTAAAGAATTGCAATAATGCTCGATGGGGCACTGTACAAGATACCCCATTGTTCAGTGATGGTTCCAATAACACAATGGGACACTGAAAAATCTCATGTTTTTCAGCTGGACATACTCCCATGACTTTTAATAGCTCTCCTTTCTGAGTTACAGGTTTCCCATGTGATATGTTACCCCTTGTATCTTTGCACCGTCATTGAAAAAGGCCATTCTGTTGCACAAAATGCTATACTGTTGCATATCATGGACAACAACAATGCCACTTGCTTTGCTTGTGCAGTGGTCCCAATGGTGCAACTATAACTTTGCTTCTGCCCTGAGAATATTCTAGTTCTGAAATACTGCAGAACTGTGATCAATTTGCATCGTATTTTCAGAAGAAGATTCCAGCCTAAATATTTTGGTATAAATATACATATTTGCCATATACAACCAGTTCCCAAGTTATGAACAAGATAGGTTATGTAGGTTTGTTCTTAAGTTGACTTTGTTTGTAAGTTGGAACAGGGACTTTTTAACGTGTAACTCTATCTATCTAGCTTTCGATTGCATAGGAAGGGATTTTATTTATTATTTATTTATCCGCTGTATTTTACTCCACTCTATTTCAACTCCGAAGGGGACTCAGAGTAGTTTCAATATATGTTATACATTTAAATCAATAGAAATAATAAAACCATAACTTATCAATACATTAAATAAACTGTTAGGAACTCAAAAACCCGAAATCATAGTCCAGTAACCATAACAATCATATTACAGTCACTTCATAGCTGTCTCCTGCACTGTGCTACTCTCCAAATGCTTGGTTCCATAGCCAGGTTTTACATTTCTTTCTAAAGGCCCGGGGGGAGGGAGCCGATCTAATTTGACTGGGAAGAGAGTTCAACAGCCGAGGGCCCGCCACTGAGAAGGCCTTGTCCCTTGTCCCCAACAGCCACACCTGCGAAGGAGGTAGGACTGAGAGCAGGGCCTCCCCAGAAGATCTTAGCATCTGGGCTGGTTCATAAGGAGAGATACATTTGGACAGGTAAGCTGGGCCAGAACTGTTTAGGAATTTATAGGCTAAAGCCAGCACTTTGAATAGCAAATTAGCAATCAGTGGAGCTGATGCAACAGGAGGGGTCGTATGTTCCCTGTATGCTGCTCCCGTGAGCAATCTGGCTGCTGCCCGTTGGACTATTTGAAGCTTCTGAACATTCTTCAAAGGCAACCCCATGTAGAGCACATTGCAGTAGTCTATTCAAGGTCCTTGTGATGTTTGTTTTAATGTCTACACCCCTGTTCAGAAGATTTCACCTCATATTCTGTCCTTGTGGTGATTGGATATTGAAAAAAAAATGTTGTGGAAAAAGGATGGGTGAGAATGCTTCAATGGAGACATCTTTCCTCCAATATATATATATATATATATATATATATATATATATATATTCATTTTCCTGTACACATATGTGAATTATCAGAGTCCAATATACATAACTTATGATACTCCTGTGATATGTGCATAGCTGTTAATACATGTTTTCTTCTATCAGAATAATTTAATACGAAGTTATTGACAAAACCAAAGTTGTTCAGAGAAGAGCAACTGGAATTATCAGAAGGTTGAAAGGATTGATACATGAGGAAAGATTAAAAGGACTAAATCTGTAAAGCTCATTAAGGGAAGCAGAAGAAAAAACAAGTCTACATAAAATATTTGGAGGATGAGTGAAATAGGATATCACAGCGTGGAAGAAGAAAGGAAAATTGCTGGAAGATGGAAATCCAGGCTTAGTATCACATTATCCCTTCAACCACCTTGATCAAATCATGTCAGGTAGGTTTTCAAAGTAAATATGACAATTGGCCAAGGAATGCAACTGTTTAGGCTACAGCCTATAACCCACATATGCCAACACAGCTCGAGTTCTCTGGTGTGTGCCTGGCTATTCAAGCATAGCAGTGTATAATGCTGAGGCAAAACATCACAAAAGACTTTTCTATTTCAGAGAACATTTTGAGATAACATCCTTTCAGGAAGAAAAAGGGGCTATGCAGAATTTTCACTGAATATTTGTTACCATTTGTGGTGTGTGTGGAGGGAGTTTACTCTCTATGTTCAATAACAAAGCTAAATATGGCCCATTGAGGAGAATTAAAAATGCTACCAGCATGCCAGCATATCTGGTGCTGTTGTCATTTGCAGTGTTGGGGTCAACACAGAAAAGCAAACAATATTTGTTGTGCAGATGGGGAGAGACAAAAAAAGAAGATGCTGTTACCACTGCCAATGATGAGTTTCACATCCAACACATTATTAGAGGACTTCTCTTACTTATCAAAATAATTGAGTGAAATGCCACCATACTATCCCTTCTCCACAGTTTCTTTACTCGTGAATACGATGAAGAATTTTGAAAGGCCATCTGTGTCCACTTCAAGTTTGCAAATTCAGCAGGATTATTGTACCCTTCTCTCTATGTGTGTGTGTGTGCATCTGTGCATATAAAAATGTAGAGCGGTTATAATGGCGCAGATATTTTTGTGTTTTATAGTCCATTGATGAAATGACCCATTTGAATATGTGACAATGCTTTGAAGAGTCAATCAGTTAAATATTTGACAATATGGAGTTTTCTGTACATATATGAAGCTGTTAAATATAGGACTTCTTTTGTATGTCGTTTTCCAAAGACAGTATAGCCAGTACTGTGGCTCTTAATATTGAATTTAGACAGAGGTATCAAAGTCTGGTTGGAGTTCATGTGACAATGAACTGACATAATAGTTTTCTTTTTAACATAAGTTACTGTTTGGCATTTTTCTACCAACATTCTTGTCAGTGTTGTGTGTGGAATCCTGTAACTTTAAGACATCATTGATTTCTGTCTTGCATTGCATGTCTTTTGTCATGACTAAGTTCTTTTGAGCTCTTCAGCCAAATGTCTTTGTTTAATGGAGTTTTATCATGGGTGACTCCAGCAAAGGATCGCTGCCTTGTTGTGGACCTGGAGCTTGAGCACCTCAATGATGTCATGAGCAAAACCGTGAAGGGCCAACCAAGACGGGATGGTCATGGCAGAGAGGTCAAACCAAGCGCGATCCCTGGGGAAGGCAATGGCAAACCACTCCAGTATTCTTGCCAAGAAAACTAAATGGACCTGTATAACCAGAGATATGTTGGTATGCCATTGGAAGATGGGACTCCTAGGTTGGAAGATGGTCAAAATGCTACTGGGGAGGAGCAGAGGATAAGTTCAACTAGCCCCAGATGTGATGACGCAGCTAGCTCAAAGCCGAAAGGAAGGCTAGCGGCCAACAGTGCTGGAGGTGAACGATGAATCCGATGCTCTATAGATCAATACACCATAGGAACCTGAGCAAATTGGACATTGTTATTGGTGAGATGTCAAGACTAAAAATAGACATTCTGGGGGTCAGCGAACCGAATTGGACAGGAATAGGCCACTTCACATCAGATGGCCACCAGATCTACTACTGTGGACAAGTGGAACACCGAAAAAATGGAGTAGCCTTCATCTATATAAATAAAAATGTAATATTCGTTTGTGGGATTAATATAACTCAAAAACCACTGGACGAATTGACACCTAATTTGGACACAATACATCTATCAGGACAACAAGTGACTGTCACACATAAAAACACTGAAAAACACAGTGGAAGATACTTAGAAAGCCAACAAATAAAATAAAAATACATTACATTACAACGTATGCGCATAATAACATAAATACACATATACACAAATATATATACACACACAAAACACATATACACAGACTGGGCCATAGCAACGCGTGGCAGGGGATAACTAGTAATTAATAAGAAAGTCGCTAAAGCAGTGCTTGGATACAATCTAAAAAAATGACAGAATGATCATAATTCGAGTACAAGGAAAGCCTTTTAACATTACAGTGATCCAAATATATGCCCCAACCACAGCTGCTGAAGAAGCAAAAGTAGATCAGTTCTATGTGGATCTGCAGCACCTACTGGATAATAAACCAAAAAGAGACATTGTTTTCATTACAGGAGACTGGAATGCCAAGGTGGGAAGTCAAATGACAACTGGGATCACAGGCAAGCATGGTCTGGGACAACAAAATGAAGCAGGACAAAGACTGATAGAATTTTGCCAGGAAAACTCACTGTGTACAACAAACACTCTCTTCCAACAACCTGAAAGACGGCTCTATAGATGGACTTCACCAGATAGTCAACACTGAAATCTGTGTACAGTGGCCCTTATTTCTCATGCCAGTAAATTAATGCTCAAGATCCTGCAAGGAAGACTCCAGCAATACATGGAGAGAGAGTTGCCAGATGTACAAGCTGGGTTTAGAAAAGGCAGAGGAAAGAAATACCAAATTGTCAATATCCACTGGATAATGGAGAAAGGCAGGGAGTTTCAGAAAAAACATCTATTTCTGTTTTATTGACTATTCCAAAGCCTTTGATTGTGTGGATCATAATAAAATGTGGCAAGTTCTTGCTGTTATGGGCATACCAAATCATCTTGTCTCTCTCTCCTGAGGAATCTGTATAAGGACCAAGTAGCAGCAGTAAGAACAGACTGGTTCAAGATTGGGAAAAGTGTATGGCAGGGTTGTATACTCTCACCCAACCTATTCAACTTGTATGCAGAATACATCATGTGATGTGCAGGGCTTGACGAATGCAAGGCTGGGGTAAAAATTACTGGAAGAAACATTAACACCCTTAGATATGCAGATGATACCACTTTGATGGCTGAAAGTGAGGCGGAGCTAAGGAGCCTTCTAATCAAGGTGAAAGAAGAAAGCCCAAAAGCTGGGTTGCAGCTAAACATAAAAAACCCAAGATTATGGCAACAAGAATGATTGATAACTGGCAAATAGAGGGAGAAAACATGGAGGCAGTGACAGACTTTGTGTTTCTAGGTTCAAAGATTACTGCAGCTATGAAATCAGGAGGTGCTTACTTCTTGGGAGGAGAGCAATGTCCAATCTTGATAAAATAGTGAAGAGTAGAGACATCACACTGGCAACAAAGATCCGCATAGTTAAAACAATGGTATTCCCCTTAGTCACCTACGGATGTGAGAGCTGGACCATAAGGAAGGCTGAGCGAAGGAAGATAGATGCTTCTGAACTGTGGTGTTGGAGGAAAGTTCTGAGAATGCCTTGGACTGCCAGAAGATCCAACCAGCCCATACTTCAGGAAATAAAGCCCAACTGTTCATTGGGGTGAAGGATAGTAGAGGCAAAGATGAAATACTTTGGCCACATCACGAGAAGAAAGGAAAGCTTAGAGAAGAGAATGATGCTGGGGAAAATGGAAGGAAAAAGGAAGAGGGGCCAACCAAGGGCAAGATGGATGGATGGCATCCTTGCAGTGACTGGATTGACCTTGAAGGAGCTGGGGGTGGTGACGGTCGACAGGGAGCTCTGGCGTGGGCTGGTCCATGAGGTCATGAAGAGTTGGAAATGACTGAACAAATGAACAACAAACAACAACATCATGGGTGATGTAGAAATACCACATTTAGGAACCAGAAAAGATTTTTCCTGCTTCAGTAAAGCCAGTAGTTTCACCTATGAGCCTGAGGAATAATTCTAGCAATGGAATTGGCCTAAGGGTTTTTGGTGCCTAAAGCTGAACAGCAAATTATTCCTACAACTCACCTGTCAAGGTTCATGATACTTTGAAACGGAAGCCAAAACATTTCCACAAGCATCTCTACCCATTCCTGGTGGCAAAAAAAATTTAATTATAACAAATAGCTAACATTTTGCTGCCCTTTCATGATATAGGAGGTCTCTGCCTAAGGCAACTTCCTTATTCCATCTAATGGTGGGGCTGTCACTGACCAACAATATAATGACAGGAAACAACAGGTTGATAGAACAAGAGCCAGAAAGAATAGGAAGAGGTCAAAGATCTAGGAAAAAAACAAATAACATATCTTCAAAACACAAACAAAAAGTTAAATCCCAAATGCAGCAAAAATTGCCCAGGAGATAAAAATTGATGTAATCTACTACAGTACATGCAAGTATGTAGTATAAGTCCAAGAGCTAGCAGGTAAACTGAAGAGAGGCAAAGTGAAGCTCTTGGAGCCTTTTAAAAACATTTTATCTATTTCTTTTTTTAAATTAATTATATATTTTAGTTTATAAATGAAACTGTTAATAAAAATATCATTTATGATAAATATTTACAAATAAAGTCCCAATTATACAAAATGTTTGTTTTGGTAATGTACATACAGAGGTATCTTCAAGCACAGTATCACTCCGGTTTGTCTCCTGGAATCAAGAGGGATGGAAAACTGGCTTGTGTTCAGTGCCTCCTGTGGGCCATTCCCACTCTTTATTGGCGCTGGCCAATAACACTTGCGTGAAACCCACTTTCATAGAACTCAGGGAGAGATTCATGATGCTGTACAAGAAAAAGGCTCACCTTCATCATTACCTGCATGTTGATGGGATGGAGCAGAGCAATTTCTCCGAAGCCCTTTCATCTTTGACAGATTTAATAGAAGAGTATAATCAACTAGATGCTTCTAATTGTGGACCAGCCATAGATCCCCCTAGACTTGAGATAGCACTATAACAATTGAGGAGGTCAGTAAAGAGAACTGTGAAGGCACTAGGAAGCTATGTCAAATGTGATCTAGTCCAGATTGAACACTGTTATGTCAAGTTTAAGTGCAGAAATTACAAGGTAATATTTTGACTGGATTACATTATTCAGAGATTGTCTTTTGTAAGCAAGATTGTCTCAAAGGACAATGGATACATTTAGTTTCACATCATATTTGATATTGCATATTGTCACATTTTGCATATTTATGTACTATGTTTTTTATCTATTTCTTTATTAATTAATGGGTTTGCTTGGACAGCTGGGTGGCCATTAGGCTAAACAGCCATCTATTTGGCCTGATGGACTAGGACCCGAATGTCCTGAGTTTCAGAGACCTTCCACACAGCTATATAACCCAGAATATCAAGGCACAATATCTGTTTTGAACTGGAATATCTGGGACCACACTACTATATATTCCAGTTCAAAGCAGATAATGTGGGATTTTATTCAACTTTGTGGAAGGGCCCCCAGTCTAATTTTCTAACCATTACACCACACTAACGACCTCAACAGATGGGATAAATTTGGCAGTGTAGGTTGGTTCTACATCATTTGCATCAAAGAGCCTGCTGGCTCCTGTCCCATGATGCCAAACTACTTCCTGCAGGGTTTCATGGTAAAAGTGAAGAGGGAGAGTCATGCGTCAATGTGGCAGCAGCACAAAAGCCTTCCTATGTTGCTTGGCAGTAATGGGGGGAGGGAAGCTGGGTGGTGGATGCTTTCCCTGTAGAATGGGGTAAGGAGTAAGTCAAGCAATGCGGGGTGTGGGGTGATGGGTTCCCCTCACTGGCAGATAATGTAATTAGGTCCTAATTCTCTTCGCCTTTCTGATAGATTGCTAGAAATAAAATAGTCAAAAGCAGAAATTATTTGATGTTCATAGGGTTTATTTATTATTTATTTATTTGCTTTATTTCTATACCGCGTTTTTCAGCCTAATTAGGTGACTCAATGCGGTTTACACAGTGCAGGTTATCACAGCAATAAACAGTTAAAACACATCATACACAATAGCAAAATCAACAATTATTATCAATTCATGACGCCTCGATAATAGAGCAAAATCCATTCTCATAATCCTTGTGCCATTCCTATGTTCAATGTTACCGTCTTCCTATGTTCAGTTGCACTATTTAGCCAAACGCTTGCTCGTAGAGCCAGGTCTTAACCTTCTTCCAAAACGCCAGCAGCGAAGGGGCCTGTCTGATGTCCACAGGTAGGGCATTCCATAGCCGAGGGGCCACAACCGAGAAGGCCCTGTCTCTCGTCCCTGCCAACCGTGCCTGTGACGCAGGCGGGACCGAGAGCAGGGCCTCCCCGGACAATCTTAATGTCCGCATCGGTTCATAGGTGGAGATGCGTTCCTTTTGGTTCCTGAGAGTCCCCTTGCAGACCACCCTAATATGTCAAGGTGGTCAAATACAGGGAACCTGCTACTCCTGGACATGCCACTTTGACCTACTGCATGCTAACTGCCATGCATGGAATAGGCAACACAGAGACAACACCATCTTTCTCTCTCATTTCTCTGTCCTGAACATCTATATGCTAGTCAACCCTCATTCACTAGGATGGAAGGTAGTTTGAATCATAGAATGTAGCATAGTTTCAGCTCAACATTAGTCACTAAGTCAACTATATCCAAATAATCTATGCCTATTTTTCTTCAAATACTGTGACCCACTTAAGGCAATGTACTCTACATACTGATTGCTAATTGTGTTCATGTGATGTTTTATAATCGCCAACCAAATAATGACTTTTCTTGATTGGGTACATGTCATCACATGCCATTTATCAAGGGACTTTTCTGTTTAAAAATGCTGGTAGTCTTAAGATTTGCTTCCTGGTGTTAAAACTTATGGTTGCACATTCAGAATGAGCTTTCTGCAAATATTCACTAACGTTAGCTTAAAGCTTACCTTTTTCTCTGAATGTTCCTGCCAGCAAACATGTTTGGAAGAGGATTTGTGGAAAGCAAACACACCAGGAGAAAGGAAGATAGGGGGCAGTGAATGTGTTTTAAAATACAGAGGTGGATTTGTGGATGATGTGTTGAAATGAAAATGCTTGTCACTGCTTAGCAGTGCCTCCAGTGGCTATCCTTCTCAAAGCTTTCTATATGTCCTGGGTCGATTCATCTTTGTTGCTAACACAACACCAACAACCTTCTGTTACAGATAGGTGGACTGAAATTGAGAAAGATAATGGCTTGTCTATGGCTACTTGTAAATTTATTTATTTATTTATTTATTTACTTTGCTTCTATACCGCTGTTCTCAGCCCGAAGGCGACTCACAGCGGTTCACAGTCAGTAAAAACAGCAATAATTCAATGCAACATATAACAACAATTAATAACTTAACACATTACCTGCTCGGTCCACAATTACTACCATAACCAAACCCAATCGTCTCATCATCAAAAACATAATCCAGATTCGTCATCCATTGTTCATTCCTATGTTCATTACCAATCATTGTACTAGTTATTCGAACGCCTGCACACACAGCCAGTTCTTCAGTTTTTTACGGAATACCATGAGAGATGGGGCCGATCTAATGTCCATGGGAAGGGCGTTCCACAGCCGAGGGGCCACCACCGAGAAGGCCCTATCTCTCGTCCCCACCAACCGTGCTTGAGAAGCCGGCGGGATCGAGAGAAGGGCCTCCCCAGAAGATCTCAAAGTCCTGGTGAGTTCATAGGCAGAGATGCGGTCGGAAAGGTATCTTGGGCCGGAACCGTTTAAGGCTTTATAGGCCAACACCAGCACTTTGAATTGAGCCCGGTAGCAGATTGGCAGCCAATGAAGTTGGCGCAACAGGGGGTCGTATGCTCCCTGTGTTCCGCTCCTGTTAGAATCATGGCTGCCGCACGTTGGACTAATTGAAGCTTCCGGGCCGTCTTCAAGGGCAACCCCACGTAGAGAGCGTAGCAGTAGTCTAGGTGGGATGTAACCAGAGCGTGGACTTCCGTGGCCAAGTCAGACTTCCCAAGGTACGGGCGCAGCTGGCGCACAAGCTTTAGCTGTGCAAATGCTCCCCTGGTCACCGTCAAAACCTGGGGTTCCAGGCTCAGCAATGAGTCCAGGATCACACCCAAGCTGCGAACCTGCGTCTTCAGGGGGAGTGCGACCCCATCCAGCACAGGCTGTAACTCTATGCCCTGTTCGGCCTTACAACTGACCAGGAGTACCTCTGTCTTGTCTGGATTCAGTTTCAATTTGTTCGCCCTCATTCAGACCGTTACAGCAGCCAGGCACCGGTTCAGGACCTCGACAGCCTCCTTAGTAGCAGGTGGAAAGGAGTGACAGAGTTGGACATCATCTGCGTACAGATGGCACTGTACCCCGAAACTCCGGATGATCTCTCCTAGCGGCTTCATGTAGATGTTAAACAACACGGGAGACAGTATTGAGCCCTGAGGAACCCCACAAGACAAAGGTTGTGGAGTTGAACAGGTGTCTCCCAATAACACCTTCTGGGATCGGCCCTCTAGGAATGACCGGAGCCACTGTAGAACAGTACCTCCAAGTCCCATCCCCACGAGGCGTTCCAGAAGGATACCGTGGTCGACGGTATCGAAGGCCGCTGAGAGGTCCAGCAGCACCAACAGGGACACACTCCCCCTGTCGAGCTCCTGGCGCAGATCATCCACTAAGGTGACCAAGACTGTCTCAGTTCCATATCCCGGTCTGAAACCAGACTGTGCCGAATCCAGATAATCTGTGTCTTCCAAGAATACCTGGAGTTGTGAGGCAACCACGCGTTCCAGGACTTTGCCCAAAAAGGGGAGATTGGAAACTGGCCGAAAGTTGTCAAATTTAGTGGGGTCTAGTGAGGGTTTTTTCAACAGCGGTTTTATTATAGCTTGTTTTAAGCTCGCTGGAATCTTGCCTTCCCGAAGGGAGGCATTAACCATCACCTCAACCCACTCAGCCAATCCCCCTCTGGCCTCCTTTAGAAGCCAGGATGGGCAGGGGTCTAGGATGGACATGGTTGGCCTCATTCCTCCCAGTATCTTGTCCACATCCTCAGGTTTCAGTCTGTCAGACATTACAGTACAGTACCTCCATACTTTAAGCCAAACTACATAAATCCAACTTTACTGAGACTAAATGGCTCTGATTTTAAGAAACAAAGTGAACTACCTCTCAAATCTCAGTCTAGTAAATTCAAAACATTGTGTATGAACTGCAAAAAATCCTTACAGGAAATATCACTTCGTCACATTTTTGCAAATCCTTATAGTCAGTATTCTCCTGTCCCCTTACTCTGTGTTCCAGACTAGGAAATAGCACTGGCAAAATAAGGTTCTCTAACTTTATATAAAATTGAAAATACATCTCTGTTATAAAAGGTGAAAGGCAGACAGAAAGTTAAAAAAGAAGGATTTACAAAAAAGTCATCAAAAGCATTATACATTGAAAAAGGAGAGGATATCTTCTCAATAATAAGCAGTAAAAACTATTTGTTAAGTAGTATTAATTGTGATTTCATGGTGTTCATCAAATTCAAATTCACAGTTACCTATTCAATCTATTGCACTCAATGTCATCAAATCAATAGCCACAAAAAATAGAAAGTCTTTTTCAGAAATAATACACGGGGCTGAATAGACTCTGATCTCATTTATTCTGCATATCTTTGATTAGATAGTATATCAAAGCAACATATATTATTCCTTCATTAAATCATGTATTCCGGAAATGGCAATATTATCCTAGCACCGCTACACCCTTTATCTAAGGCAGCATCAAATGTGGAAGTCACCCTAAGCAGCTGGAAGGAAATCTGCTTGCTTATCCTTGCACTAGTCATTAGGCTTGGCACTTCAGCTGAACCTCAATCCGTTTCTGCTGGCCGGATAGCAGTAGATCCCCATATCCATTTTTGTGCACCTCCTGAAAATAGGCATGCAGCCGGATGGCTGTTTTTGGACTGCAGCCAAAAAATACAGCTAGATCCTGTCCATTGACAGCAATGAATGGGCTTTCTGGCCTCCCCTTTTGTCATTTCTTGGGCTATCAGGATGAAAATGACCATAGTTGGAGGACACATCTACCACTGTTAGCCCACCAAGTTTCATAATATTTGGGTCATCCCCTGATTTTTTAGGAATTTCTTTTCTTTTTAGAGCACAGAGAGAAATATAAACAGAGAAAATTTGTTTGGAAATGAATAAAATTATAGGTGGGTAGGTAACTAGGTAGTAGATTTCTGAGAATTAGGGTTTTCTTTGTGTTTGCCAGGATTGTTATTATTAGTAATTATTTATAATTATTATCTTTTAGAAGTATTTTCTGAAGAACAGGTGGCGAGGTGTTGGATTCTGGCCAAGTTTCTCCACAGACTGAAGCCCAAATAAGTATTCTAGTTGTTATTTGTGCTACTGGCAAGTGGCAACAGTCAGTCAATACTACTTCTTCTTTTCATCTTCTTCTTCTTCTTCTTCTTCTTCTTATTATTATTATTATTATTATTATTATTATTATTAAATAATGTTTTATTAGGAAAAAAGAGGAAGTGGGGAGTGGGGCTAGGAGGTGAAAAAGAGTAGTGTGATAATTACTTTATATCCTAAAATGAGATACAGCAGTGAATCTTACCTAGTAGGCTGGAAAGGAATCCTGGACAAGAGTATGACAATCCTCCATTTTGAGAGTGTATGCCAGGGAAGCAGCTATCTTGAGTGAGAATAGATAGAAGATGGGAGGAGTTTGAGATCTCCTGGGATTGGCTAGAGCAGATGGGAGGAGCCAAGTCTGAGGAGGGAAAAGATTTCAACTTCTGGGGAGTTGAGAACTGAGAGCTGGTGGGAGAAGTGTTTTTGAAACTGTGTTTTCAGAGAGAATGTCGGTGTTAGACAGGGGTTGATTAGCTGACAGGAAAGGTCAGGCAGCAACCTGATTCCTTGTGGGAGACAGCACAAGACATTAGCTCTCTAGACTGAGTTAGCAGAAAAACTGGGAGAGTTAGCTGATAACTCAGGGGACTACCTAGGATAGGTTAGTCAGAAACTCATTACGATTTCTCTGAAGTAGAGTGAGGAATTTTTGTTACTAGCAGCTAGATCTGTTTGATTAGCTCTGACTGTAACTAAGTGAAGAAACTCGTTCTAGCAACCATCAAGCTATAGTACTTTTGTAACAAGTCAAGTGTTTTGTACCTCTCAGAAGAAGTAGTTATTTGACTGTTTTTATAAATATATTTTTTCTATTTAACTTTCAAAAAGGTCTCTATTGTTCCTCAAGCTATCATTAATCCTTTGTGATAATTCTAGCATCTTTAACACCCTAATACTACAGAAAGGCTTCTTATCCAAATAATCATTCTGGGAGTTAGGAGAAGAGCAGTTTTGGCAGAAGTGGGAAAAGTTTACCTCAAAAACTCATTTTAAAAATCCTAAGGCAACTTGGGTTGGTGGCAGCTTTAAATCAAAAGAAGACTAAAAGATAAGCAGTGTTCATTCTACCATTACACATATCTATCTACATCTCGCTACCCAAATTGGAGGTACAGGGGTAGGATTTTTGAGGAAAAAGTGAAACTTTGGGGGAAGAAACATCCTGCCCAGACATATTATCAATGAGCCTCCAGCCTCGCATCATTGGTTGTGATATTTTCCTTCTTACTGGTGCCCAGTGGTGTGATATTACATATAATCCTTTACAGTGGTGTTCAGCTGTGGGATATATTATAGTATATACTTTATAATTGGTGCCAGTGGCGGGATTGATATTTTGTATCCGTTATAGTGGTGGTAGCGGTGCGATATATATTGATATTTGGTGATATATTGATATAGTATATCGTCGTATTCATTATAGTCTCCAATAGTGAGAGAGACAAAGAGAGAGAAGAGAAGAAAAAGCAAAAAAAAGTGGGGGGGAGGATGAGACGAACATTATTATCATTATATTTTACTGTACTTTACTCTGTAGAGATGAGCAGCACAGAGAAATATATAAAGAGAAAAGTAGTTTGCAAAGGAAGGTCGTAGGTAACTAAGTAGTTGTTTTCTGAGAATGAGGGTTTTCTTTTGGTTATTAAAGAAGCTAAAGAGTGACACAAGGCTCTCAGAGCCACCCAAATATTTCTAAAGAAAAGTAAACCACAAGAGCAAAGAGAAAGAGAAGCTCTTTCTTTCTCCAAGCTCCCAAACGTGTGATTGTGCACCTCACCAACCCATCCCGCACGTTCCCAACTCCCAGCCAGTCCTACTAAATAAAAAGAAACATGGTGGCAGCCTCTTTATGTGCTGCATGCTCCTGAAAAGGGGAGAAAGAACCATTATTGGCTGCCACATGCTCCTAATATGGACAGGAAACCATGATGGCTGGGCCCTTGCCATTACAGCCATCCAACCAAGCCAAAGAAGCTGGATTGACCAAAGAAAAGTGGCATTATGCCCCATTTGTGATTGTTCTACTTCTTGAGCCATCATTTTGCATTGGGCTCAATTTGCTAATCATTAAAGTATGTGGGTTGCACATATGCAGGTAAATACAAGCTGAGCTTTTCTGTTCTTGAACTCCATATCCTTTCCACAAAATGGAAATATTTCATTCTCTTGAGAAGCTTGATTCCTGAAGCTTTATATACTAGCCATGCTGGCACTGATAAGAAGATTCCAAGAACTATCATTCAAAGCAGTAGTTACCAAGGTCTATTCAAGAGATGGATGGACAACAACCACATCAAATTTTACAATTGACTGCGCTGGCTACAGCTGCTGAGAAGTGTCATTCAACAATGTGTGGAGGGCCATGAAATCACTAGTAGGGAATGTTTGCATTTCTAGACTGATGTAGGATGATCAATTGAATAACATAAACTTGTCCCCAGTTTTGCTGACTACTGAAAGCCATATCAAGAAAGGCAGGACAGTAGATGTCCAAAGTAATACTGAAGCACCAGTGAAAAGTGTCAAATTATTCTAACCCCCCGCCCCCTATGCACTGGTTCAGTCTCTTCTTCCAAACTACAATAAATAAATGAAATGCAGTTTCAAGTCCTTTGGGTCCCATACTATTCTATAAAAATGCCCTTTTAAGTTGAACATTACACACTTATTCATATTTAAGAATTGTCATAGCAAGGCCTCCAGCAAGGTAAAGGCACTTCTTTTAAATGGATGTGAGTATAAGTCTAACCAAATCAATATAAATCATAAATAAACATAGGCAAGCTCAACCAGGTTTTATCTGCCCCTCTGAACTGACTTATGGCTTTGAACTTTAGAAGAGCTAGAAAATGACGTTTTCCTATAATGAATGGTTGTAACATAATTCCAAATTGGCTGATGTACACCCAGCAGACTTAAAACCCATCTCAGCTGCTAATACATGGGTTCAAATGCAAGAATGGCAAAGCTAACATTTAATGAAGAATTGCCAATATTACCGTCATCTATTGTTGTTTAACATGCAAGAACTGAAAATTGTTTCCAGGCAGCCAGCAAGCAAACAAACAAATAAACTGCATTGCACATATAACAACAGTTTTTTATGGCCAGTGCTAAGGCTAGTGAGTGGCCTAAATACCAAATTTCATTTGATCTTGGAAGCTAAGCAGAGTGAATCCTGGTTAGAATTTGGATGGGAGACCACAAACAAATGCCAGATGCTATGGTCTATATTTCAGAAGAAAGAACTGACAAGGAATACACCTCTGGGCATTCCTTGTCTAAGGAAACTTTATAAAATCCATGGTTGCACTATACATCGATAGGAAACTTGAAGGCACATACACATTGAAACCAGTGTACAGCTATCCACAAACATTGACTTTCATAATCTGTAAGGGACTGAAAACAGAGGGAAGAGTGAAATATGTATGAAGAATAGCATTACTGGCTGGAGGATTCTGGAACGTATAGTCCGTAATTTTTCCTAGGCCTGCATTTAATGAAGATACTAAGTCCTATTGAGAGGTTTTAAAGGAAGGTAAAATACAGATGAAATGTTTTGCTATTTATTTATTTATTTATTTGCTTCATTTGTTAACCGCCGCTCTCTGCCCTAGGGCGACTTGTGGCGGTGTACAACATAACAAACATATCATACAATAAACTACCATGGCACTATAAACAAACATAACAATAATACACTATCATCTAATTACACTAAAAAATCCGCTTCGTCTTATCATAGGATCATAACCAATCTCGTAGTCTACATTCCATTCCAGTTGTCGTTTCCAGTTGCTGTAGCATTTAGTTAAATGCCTTCTCGAATAGCCATGTCTTCAGGCTCTTCCGGAAGGACATGAGGGAGGGCGCCTGCCTGATGTCAACAGGGAGGGTGTTCCACAGCCGGGGGGCCACCACCGAGAAGGCCCTCTCCCTCGTCCCCGCCAGACGTGCCTGTGAGGCAGGCGGGATCGAGAGAAGGGCCTCCCCAGACGATCTCAAGGTCCTCGTGGGCTCGTAGGCCAAGATGCGGTCCAAAAGGTATTTTGGGCCGGAACCGTTTAGGGCTTTGTAGGTTAGCACCAGCACCTTAAATTGGGCCCGGAAGCAGATCGGCAGCCAGTGGAGCTGGAACAGCAAGGGCGTTGTATGCTCCCTGCGTCCTGCTCCTGTTAGTAACATGGCTGCCGCGCGCTGGACTAGCTGAAGCTTCCGGGCCGTCTTCAAGGGCAGCCCCATGTAGAGAGCGTTGCAGTAGTTGCTAGAGAATTCTGCAGATACTACTTTCTCTAGAAAACAAAATTACTGGAGACTGCTATTAGAGAAGATAGGACGCAAATATCTGAAGTCCTGTTTTGTAGATATGGAGCAAGCTTATTTTCTGATACTACAGATGGTTACCACCCTCCCCAATTAATTCAATTTTTTTTAAAAAAAAAAGAAAAGAAAATTACTAGTAAACACTAGGAACAATTTTCTAATGGTTAGAAATTGTCATATTATGTAGAATGACCTACCTCAGTGGGTGATAGTGTCCTTAGGCATATGCGATCCATAATTTTTTCCCCCAAAAGTAATTACAAACCTGGTGGGTGCTGTGTTTCATTTCTAAAATGTTTCTAAAATATTGTTAGTGACAATTACGTTACTATAACGAGAGTAATGAATTTTTGTTACTATTTTGTTGTGATAATTGCACTTAATAACTATAATTGGGGGAACTTCAGGGGCTCTTTTCTCCCTCATTTTTACAGCTATTGGAATGAAACTTGCTACAATGCTAGAACACATTTACCACTATTAGTCCACCAAAATTCAGAATGTTTCACTTTTCCGTGGATTTTAAGGAAATGTTCACAGTTTTTCTGAACAACATTTAAAAAATTAAAAACTACAAGGGCTATCTCCTTGAATTTCTATATAAGGACACAAGATAACAGGGGATCATTCATCCCAACTTTCAGAAATATTTGTGCATCTACTGATTTGGGGGAAATTTTACAAGTTTTGACAACTTTTAAAAGGGCTCCTCGCTTTCCCAAACTACATTTCCCAGAGCTCTATGCTTCTTCCCAGGGAACATTCTTCCTTCTTTCCATCTTTGAATGGCAAGAGGCCATTAAAGAAGCCATTTTAAAAAAAGCCACAAAAGCTATCTCATTAAATGTCTCTCATATTATTATATAATATCATTTGATAGATACATGATAAAATGATAGAGCTGGAAGGGACCCCAAAGGGCATTCAATCCAATCCCCTTCTTTCTGTCATTCAACAAAAGCACAACCAAAGCACCTCTGACAGGTGGTCATCCTGCCTCAGAATATTATAAATTTTGAACTAGGCTCGAATAGCATCGAATTATTGCCAAGTGTTAGTTGCTTTGAGTCCCTTGATGAGGGAGAGAGGGCAGGGTATAAAACAAAGTAAATAAAGGGTGATTTACTGTTTAGTTGTATAGTCCTTACTTTGAAAGTAGCTGTGATACTCCAGAAACTTTGCTTTTGTGCCAAAACCTATGTTAAATTGGTGAATATTCTACAAGATACTAGAGCAAAATGTGCTATAGCAGGATATCCCTCCTGCAAAGGCAAAGTGTTTTCAGTTTATAAATTTCCCCATGATAAAACTAATTAGGAAATGACAGGAAAAGAATCATAGTGTAGAATATTAACTAATTTATTGGAACTCTGGCTGGCTACAGAAGGGCAAATCTCTCTCTTTCTTATCCTGATTTGGAATTTCTGATGCTGAGCACGGCATTCTGAGAAAGGTAGTGAAGGCAGGGCCTTTTGAATTTTCTGGCATAGGGTTCCTCGCTTTCCCAAACTACATTTCCCAGAGCTCTATGCTTCTTCCCAGGGAACATTCTTCGTTCTTTCCATCTTTGAATGGCAAGAGGCCATTAACTTACAGAGGAAAAGCACCTTTTTGACTTTGCTTTTATTTCCTGCACTGAATATGAAACTGACTTTGGGAGCCCTCCAAGATTTACAAAAGTAAAATGAAAAAGTATGGGATAAGTTTCAGTTATTAAGTTTTGGGAGGGCAAGGTTCCCACACTTTGTAAATAAATAGCATTGTAAGTATGAATCATATGAAACCGATACAACTTATGACACTTTATGATTTTTGACCATTTCTAGTGTTGTTGTTCATTCGTTCAGTCGTCTCCGACTCTTCGTGACCTCATGGACCAGTCCACGCCAGAGCTCCCTGTCGGCCGTCACCACCCCCAGCTCCTTCAAGGTCAGTCCAGTCACTTCAAGGATGCCATCCATCTATCTTGCCCTTGGTCGGCCCTTCTTCCTTTTGCCTTCCACTTTCCCCAGCATCATTGTCTTCTCTAGGCTTTGCTGTCCCCTCACGATGTGACCAAAGTACTTCAACTTTGTCTCTAGTATCCTTCCCTCCAATGAGCAGTTCGGCTTTATTTCCTGGAGGATGGACTGTTTCGATCTTCTCACAGTCCAAGGCACTCTCAGAACTTTCCTCCAACACCACAGCTCAAAAGCATCGATCTTCCTTCGCTCAGCCTTCCCTAAGGTCCAGTTCTCACATCCGTAGGTTACTACAGGGAATACCATGGCTTTGACTATGCGGATCTTTGTTGCTAGTCTGATGTCTCTACTCTTTATTATTTTATCGAGATTGGACATTGCTCTCCTCCCAAGAAGTAAGTGTCTTCTGATTTCCTGGCCACGGTCTGCATCTGCAGTCATCTTTGCACCTAGAAATACAAAGTCTGTCACGGCCTCCACGTTTTCTCCCTCTATTTCCCAGTTGTCAATCATTCTTGTTGCCATAATCTAGGTTTTTTTGACGTTTAGCTGCAACCCGGCTTTTGCGCTTTCTTCTTTCACCTTGATTAGAAGGCTCCTCAGCTCCTCCTCGCTTTCGGCCATCAGAGTGGTGTCATCTGCATATCTGAGGTTGTTAATGTTTCTTCCAGCAATTTTCACCCCAGCTTTGCATTCACAAAGCCCCACACATCGCATGATGTGTTCTGCATACAAGTTAAAAAGGTTGGGTGAGAGTATGCAGCCTTGCCGTACGCCTTTCCCAATCTTGAACCAGTCTGTTGTTCCGTGGTCAGTTCTTACTGTTGCTACTTGGTCCTTGTACAGATTCCTCAGGACAGAGACAAGGTGGCTTGGTATGCCCATCCCACCAAGAACTTGCCACAGTTTATCACTAAAAGCTTTGTAACAAAAAAGCTGTCATTCAGTGATTCCCAAAACTTAGTACACATTAGGTATTTAGGACTTTAGTTCCTATAATTCCTGACCATTGGCCAAGATAGCTGGGGTTTTAGAACAGCTGAAAGTTAAAGTTTGAGAATCATCAGACTGTCAGGGAAAGAGATATAAGCCTTGGAGTTCATTCTGACTTTCTTATTCCACTACGGTTTTCTGTGTGTACAGACATACCTATTCATGATTTGGAATCTTGATTTGACTTAAGTCAGAAAAGAAATACTAAGGGTAGAAAATAGTCTTGCCAATTTGGAAAGTTGAGTTGGGTGAGATCTAGAGTGCTATTATGTTTCTTTATCTTTGTGTAGAATGTATCAAATTCAATTTTCTGTGCAAAGAAAGGAATGAGTAAGGACTTCATCACACAGGTAAATTTACTCATTGTACAACTTTTTCACCACAGCTTAGGAACAGAGCCCACAGGATCCCATCAAATTACGTACATCTACTTCTGGCAGGATTCCATCTCTAAAAGTGTCATAAAAGAGATAAAGAAGAACATGAGAGGCTTCCTGTGTTCTCATTGCCAACAATGAAGTGAGTGCTGCCAGATGAATCTCCCTGCTGTCGCCTACCGAATGTGATGGGGTCCTAAAATGAAGCTGGTGATCCTAATGTTGACTTCCATCTATTGGCTTAAATTTCTACACAGAGGCTCTGCACGTACACTGAATATGCAAAGAATGGAGACTCTTGGCAAGAGTGCCGTTCTGTAGAGGGAGAATCTGGAATTATGCTACTCAGCATGATTCTGTTCCATTGCCCATTCATTTTATCATCTGCATGGTACTCTTCCGGACATGATGATGACATCATTTTATTTGGTATTGATGTTCTGATTAAAGATTTGTGTTTACTCTTAGAATTCAGAATGGAAACTAATTTACTTCCCAAAATTCTCCTTATAATTTTCCTCATAATTCCCCTTATAATTCATAGTAAATTGCACTGATAAGCGTCTTCATATATTTTCTGCACAAATGTATATGTTATAGCCATTCAGCAAATGTTTGGTAAATGTTGTTGACACCCATTTATATTTTTATTTCTCAAGCAGAACACTGTATAATTAAAGACACATGAACTTATTTCCTGTCCATGTCACTTTGATACTTGTTAACAGAAAACTTTTCCTCTAATTTTCTGAAAATACATATTTAAAATAAGTTTTAATTGATATATGTTTATTTTTTTCTTGAACATCATAGCGGTTATAGAAAAGAAAATCTCAGTGGAAGAACCCTGGGGCCATTCAGTCCAACCCCCTTCTGCCATGCAGGGAAAACACAATCAAAGCACCCTCAACAGATGGCCAACCAGCCATTGTTATAATAATAATTACTATTACTAATAATAATAGTAATAGGAGCAACCCCGGAGACCATCCAATTCAACCCCTTTCTGCCATGCAGGAAAAGCACAATCAACAGTACTGCAGCAGCAGTAGTAAGAGCAACCCCAGGGGACATCCAGTTCAAGCCCTTCTGTCATGCAGGGAAAACACAATCAAAGCACCCCCTGAGCAGCGGGTGGGAAATAAGGTTTTGGAAGCAAGAAAGGGGGGAAAGATCTGGACAGGAAGGAAGGCAAGAAAAAAAAGGCTTTGGGGAGCAAAGGAGTTTGGGGGAAGGAACAGAAAAAAGGAGGGAAAGTTTGGAGCAGGAGGGAAATGCAGAGTCCCTCAATATGCTTTGCAGAGCAAGCTTTGAGAACTGCTGCTTTAAATGGAACATAATCCAAGATATAAGTATTCATAGAATGGTAACCTAAGTGTTAATTTAACTCTCTAGATACAAGTGTAAATGCATGCTTTCCTCTCAAATGTTTATTTGTTGTAGACACCAATAGCCATATCATAAAGTTCAGAAACATGTGAAATATTTTGGATAGTAAAATATTTTGGATAGTAAAAATTCCAATTCATATTTATTTCATACATGTAGAAGACTTCACAGTGAACAAATTACTTCAGCGTCTCTGTCATAAATTTTGTGTGTCCTTCACCTTATTGTTTGTTTGGTATATCTGCCTACAAAACACTCCTTTTTTGTATCATAAATGATGCTTTATATAGACTTAATATAGAAGGAAGCCATCTGCAATTACAGAGGCATTGTAGGATTTCAAGGTCTCCCTTGCAGACATTATCTACCGTTGCTGAGGAGAACAAACCCAGCCAAGGCAACAGACCTGTTGAAAATCAGTCTCTCTTCAGAATAATATCTGTAAGTTACTGTTGTCTGTAAATGGCTGGAAATGAAGTACGCTTCTGGTTATTTTCAAATATGTTAACTGAGTCTAAACTGGGGCTCAGAGCCTCTCTTTCTCTCTGGTTATGATTTATTACTTCAATCCAATTTATGGCCGTTTACAAGAATGCTGAACTGGCTGTAAATCAGTAAAAGACTATAAAATACTCATGAGAACTACTGAAATCCATCTGGGTGAGCTTCTTTCCCTTTCAATATCAAGCAGATGAGGGCAAGACAGCAGAGCCCCCCCCCCCCTCCATTTGAAGACTGCAGACTACGCCAATGAACTTGGTTGGGAGGAGAGAGGGAAGGAGAACAGCTGTCTGCAGCCTCTCTCTCTCTCTCTCTCTGGGCTTGTAATGTCCATGCAAATCATTGATGGGAAGGTTTCATCCATATTCTGAAGGAAGATTCTGCACTCTCCTTACCTCTCTTCTCATTGAGATAACTGAGTACAAATTACTTTTGGCATTTTAAACTCAGTTTGTAGCAACTGAAGTAAGCAAAGACAAGAAGAGAGAGAAAAAACAAGAAACTGGGACATTGCAAGAGCAATAAAAAAGTGAGATGACAGAGGCGTTACAAACCTGAACTGCGTGGCAAATAGCGCTAAAAGGGATAATCAGAAACTATTCATTGCACTTGGCACTGGATGCCAAATCACGGCATGTAATAAGGGAAAAGCCAGAGGTGATTTATGGTCCAGCTGCCCCATCAGGAACCCTTGTTGGATCATTGATTTGCCAGCATATAGATCTCCAGCTAATTGCCTTAGCTGAACTAGCATTTGCCTTGGTGCCTTTTTCACAGAACCATAGCGTTGGAAGAGACCACAAAGGCCATCCAATTCAACCTCCTGCCATGCATCAACAATCAAAGCACCCCAACAGTGTTTCTCTCTGCTCTTCCTTCCAGTATTTGTTTTGATTTTTTCTGTTGCACTTGGTTGGGCTGGGTTGCATTGCAGCATTTGGGTTATGAGTGTTGCTGTACCCACACTCTTGGAATTGATTCACAATAGGGTGAACTAGTTAGTGAACCCCCAAATATGCTGCTTGGTAATCATACTCAAGAAAAAAGGAAGAGATTAATGTGCTGTTTCAACTCAGTATTATGCTATTCCTTTTCAAAAGCTACTCACAGATACACTTTTAACAATCATTCCTTGAGCTCCTCTGTCAGTAACATCGGCGACATCTACAATGGCCTTTTAAGGCCAGACAACAAGCTCCCACCAAAGTGTGCAAAAGAAAGCCCTTAATGTACATCAATGCTCTGTGGTTTGTGTAATTACTATCTGGGCCTCAAACTGATTCAAAAATTTCCTATGCAATTATCTGCTCAACATAACCACTGTCTTCAATACTGCTTTGAAATTGCATTAAATCACCTGAGCAGATTGGACCTTAGTGAAAAAAAATCACGTTGAGCTTTTGTTTGAATTTGAAAGAAACAATCCAAGCTTCCTTAGCTATTTGGAGATAGTTCCTTTAAAATTCATGCTAAAGCCAGATTCACTATCAAAATAAAATTGGAATGATTTTGCACTTCTATTATTGAGCCCTCAGTATACTTTATATATACCGCAAACAGCTATTGGTTTAGATTTTATTATTTATTTATTTATTATTTTCCCACGTTTCTAACTCCCGAGGGAGGACTCAGGATGGCTTACACCGACAACAATTCGATGCCACAAGATAATACAAATATAAACAAATATAACAACAGTTTAAAACAGTAAATAGAACATTAAGTTAAAAACACATTAAAAACATAGTCATCAATCCATAATATTTATCAATCCAGTCCTTTATTAAAAGTAAGTCATCCCCAAGCAAAGCAGGTGTACCACTCATGTGTTCTTTCTCTTCTTTCTGGACTACAAGTCCCATCAACCCTAGCATTAGTCCGCTAATAGCAAAGAATACTGAAAATTACAGTTCAACAACTATGGGACCACAGAGTTAACACTTCAGTAGACTGGGGCTGGATCTACACTGCCCTATGATGCAATGCACACTTGTATAATCTGGTTCAATGCAGTTAATCTGCATTCTTAATTGCATTATATGGCAATGTAGATCCAGCCTGAGAATTGGGAAAACTTACTTTTGTATACTACAGGTTCCATCATCTCCCAACAAGCATAGCCAGTCAGGGAATTTTGGGGAGTACAGTGCCCAAAAGTAACATTTCCAAACATAACTTAATTTATGACCATTTTATCATGAAAGAAGGCACCCTAAAGTCTGACATCCTTCACTTTTCTATTTGGTAAGATAACACCTCTGGTTTTCCATATCATTTGATGATATAGTATTGTAGACTAAAAAAAGTGAGCAGCTCTGTGGATTTGTAAAAACTCTCCAACAGTATATTTCCTCTTCATGTCACTATTTCCAATCAGAAAGAATGTCTCTTTAGGATACTAGCTGGTCTGCACATTGCTGAAAGCACTGAATCCTGTTTGGTAGCATATCACTCTCTGCTCTTTTATTCAGTGTACCCTGGGGACAGGTGAGTTGAGTGTGCTGACTATCTGCAGCCTCTGACCCTGGAGTGGTGGGCCTGACAATAACATCAAAGCTTCGTTTGCTAAGTCACATTCTGCTCAGCAGTAGCAGTGGCGGCAGCAACAGCAAATGACTTCCACTTTCCTCATTTCTGGGGCTCTAGCTCTTGGCTGATGATTAGGGAAGGAAATCATCGGAATGAGATCTGACAGAGTTCTACTGTTTGAAATGAATGTGTGCATTTGTTCAGTGAAGAAGATGCAATTGGCACCAGGCCTCTTTAACCTGTTGTGTTTGAGCTTCCAACTCCTAGAGGCCCTAGCCAGCTTGCCCAGTAGTCAGGAATTCTGGGAACCAAAGTCCAAAACACTTGGTGGGCTGCCGGTTGAAGAAACTTGATTATCAGCCTCTGTAATAGTTTTCCTTATGTAGAAACCAAAGCCATACCAGTCTCAGAGATATAACTTTGAGATGAAAGGG
The DNA here is from genome assembly GCF_037176765.1 of Anolis sagrei. Taxonomy (NCBI): domain Eukaryota; kingdom Metazoa; phylum Chordata; class Lepidosauria; order Squamata; family Anolidae; genus Anolis; species Anolis sagrei. The sequence continues at coordinate 37,055,029 of NC_090023.1, read as the reverse complement.
TGGAGAAATCCATTTTTAACTACAATTCCCATAATCTCCCACCCAGGATTGCCAATGTCCATGCAAGCTACAGAACTATAAGAATTGTAGTCCCCAAAAACAACATTTATTTCTGTAGCACGGCTTGTGGGGACAAGGGAGAGGGCTTTGGGACTCGCTACCCAGTGAGATTAGGCAAGCCCCTACCCTGGCAGCTTTTAAGAAAGGCCTAAAAACCTGGTTCTTCTGACGTGCCTTTGATGAATGAACACATATCCCCATACCATGTCCTTCCCAGTTCAGATCTGTCCTCTTGATGCACTTTATCTCATCCCTTAGTGAAGGTTAACCACATTGTTCGGTCTTCTGAGTTCTCCCTTCAGATACACATTACCTATCTCACCCAGGGTTTTATCAATTTTATCCTGTGCATTTGGCCTGCCCATTGTGTTTTTATTCTTCCACTATTTTATTTTGCATTTGTTTATTATGTATTTGCTATTGTTTGCATTTTACTCTGTTGCTATTATTTGCTGTTGTATTTTACTTTGCTTTATTGTAATCCTGGGGCTTGGCCTCATGATAACTGCCCCAAGTCCCTTTGGGGAGACGGTAGCGGGGTATAAATAAATATGATGATGATGATGATGATTATGATGGTGATTATTATTATTATTATTATTATGACCCCCATTCCATGGTTTCGCTTATATGTGCTCAAAAAAAAAAATCCACCATCTCAGTGTGTTTGTGGGTCTCGCTAGAGTTCCCAGTGCAATTCTATAGTAAGCTTCTGATCCAAGTCTAGTCAAAACAGTCACTATTATTCATGATTTCAGGTATCCAAAGGGGGTTAAGGTGGTCTTGGAAGATCTCCCTTGTGAGTATGGGGGTCATATTGTGCTGGATACCACTTGGAAAGGCCATGTATTCACAAAATGCATTTCTCAAAATATGTTTCACTAGTAAGATTAATATATGGACATATTATTTATTCAATAGGCATTTCTTGGCTCTTAGTATGCTGACATATACATTTTCTTACAGTATGCTGGAATCCCATTCCAATACACCCTTTTCTTGCTATGTTCCACAGACTGTGCTATATATTCTGGCACTGCAAAAATAACCTTTTGCAGCTATCCAGGATTGCTAGAATAATGAGGCCAGGTTCTCATGTTCAGTTTTGATGAGTTGAGCATGTTTTTGTGCAGCTCCTGTGTGTTAACATAATGAACACAGTGGTATCCATGTGAACCCAGTGAACTTATGCCTCGGAGAATGATCAAAAACTACAATTCTCAGGAAAGTGCTAAATTACTGATTGCATTCTTTGGGGTTGTTTGCAGAAAACATGTCTCCCATCGCCCGCAAAAAGGAGAGATAAACATCATCTTTCCTGTGTGAAAAATAAATGTGAGAATGAGGTGTCAGTCTGTCGGTGGGGCAGACTGAGCTTTGCAATACCAATAACAGAAATATATTCCAAACCAATCACTTTATTACTACTGGTGTGATAGCTGGAAAATTTACTCCAACAAATCAAGTTTAGTTATTAATAGTTGGTGGGAGCTGCAAATAAATCCAGAGCAGTCATGCAGTGGAGCAAAAAGAGAATACCTCCCAATCTTGTTTTATTAATAGAAGTTAAAGGATGACAGTGATAATAGTGTAGGGCTATGGGGAAAACAGCATGTAGTGTATTATAACCCATATAAGAAATGTGGCTCTGCCTAATCAGACTATACCTTCAGAAAAGAAATGTGTCCTACTATGACAAGCTTTGAGACTGATGTGCAGTGAAAACAAAGATCTTCCAGCTTCAGAGAATTAAGATTCAGTCCAAGACCCTTCGGCCAGCAAAAGAGGTAATAACTGCTGTCCATCTGAAAACATAGGGCTTTACTGTCAACATTGCTCTGCTAGTCAGATTTTCTATAAAAGGAAAATCCACATCATATCCAACCTTTGCTTGGCCAGAGAAATGGCCATGATGCTGCTAGAGCTCAATCCCAGCTGGCCAAAATGGCACTAGGCTTGCAGAAAGCTGTATAGAAACCATAACCCTCCTAGATTTGGATTTTTGGAAATTGCTGAGAACAATTCTCCCTCTGGTCTAACTGCCTGCCCACATTGTGGCTTTACCTCTGGACTGAATAAGTAATAGATCTAGTATGACATAGCTCTTTTGTCACCCCACACATTCTCAACCACTAACTTCCTTTTTTATACATTCTTCTCCTGGCAAATTTTAGTAAGCTGGGCTATTTTGCTGACATACTGCTCTGTTGGCAAATTTTCAGGATCATCTGGCAGAAGGGATTTTGCTACCAGAAGAGATTTGTGCCGGATGTTAACTATCTAAAATTGTCTTTTGTAGAGCTATAACTGCCTTTAATGTCATTGGGCTGACGAGAACAAATAGACTGGTGTCTTAGAACCTCAGCTTAGGAGTTCTGTTGAAGCATTTAATCAATCTGAGGGCATTGTGCCCCTTCCTACTCATAGAGTAAATAACCTTAAGTAGACAGACCTTGGATATGATCTGTAACATTCCTTCATCTCTCAGAGTCCTCCAGTACTGGGATTTTAGGGGAGGTTTTTGAAGTAAAGAGGGCTTCAGGGAAATCTAACTCAAAAGTGTTATCTCAAGTGGGATCCCAGTCTGGGGGCCTATAGCTCAAAGGGTTCTATATTAAGCTTAGTGTTGTGGCACTTGTTTGTGGTCCGCACCTTTCTTAGAACTGGGTACTAATCACCACTCACTTACAACTGGCATTCCTGTAAAAGTGTTTGCATATATGTTCCATTTATGCAATGATACACACCAAAAAGTTAGGAATGTGGGGAAAGAGTGTAGATATTACTAATGGAGTTGTAACCTCATGAAGCAGCATGTAGTCTTACCATCTCATCACATTAAGTTCTGCTCCGTCCTATGACTCTTCCAGACAGAGACTGCTGGAGCCCTTCACATGATGCAGAACTACTTCCGGTGGGGCTCCATCCTGGCTCTGTCTTGGAGACATCCTAGGACAAATCCCTGAGAATATGGGTAGCTAGCTACCTGTTTTCTCATTCCCTACAACAGGGCCAGTGTGAGGAAAGCCTGGGGGCAATGTTTTCCCCCAAATAATGGGGAAAGCAGCAATCTGTGGGGCAATAATGACACCTCACTGCACTTCTTCCCATGTCCTTGTTCCATGGCTGCAATTTTGCAGTATCCCATTCCCTTGTTTTCTGTTTACAGTCTGGCCATGTTCTTCAGTAGTTTGTCGCCATATATTATTGTGTGCTGTTTTTGATTGTTGTTTTGTATGCCATATGTTTTTATTTTATTGTACTTGTATTTTGTGGTCATTTTATGCTCTGATTTAGACACTTTGTGCCATCTGTATTATTATTATTATTATTATTATTATTATTTCATATATTTATATCCCGCCCTTCTCCCCACAAGGGGGACTCAGCGTGGCCTCACATGAGCATCAGAGGATGCTAACAGCATAAATACCATAAAATTACAATTCACAATAAAATCATTTTAAAACATTATAAAATTAACAATACATTAATAGATTAACATGCCAGTAAAACCAAGCCGAGCCCCCTCAGGGAGATGCAGGCAGAGTACAAGAATAAAATTATTATTATTATTATTATTATTATTATTATCATTATTATTATAGTTCCCCCGCTCCCCCACGGATTCACCACACCACCTGGAAAATTTCCCCACTCTCACCAGTATTAGGGACCTCAATGTAAAGAGGTCCTTACTGTGCCCTTATGTGCAAGGAACAAAATAGGATGGAATTCCACAACACACGAACTTTGTTGTTGATGTCCTGGTAGCAGAAATACAAGACCAGAGAATTCCCTATCGAACAAACTGACTATTCTCCCTGTAAATGTCCTATAAAGGTATTGTTAGTAATACTGATTGTTGCAGGAGAAATGAATTAAACCTGATACAGGTTCCACTGCTGGTGATTCAAAGAAAGCCTTGATGAAAAGGGTGAAAGAAAATGTGGGGCTTCACCACCAGCAGTCCACATTCTTGGCAAGAGTTTTTCCCCCTCATGTTCATTTTCTAGTACTCACATCTAATCCCCTTTCTCCTCTATACCTTCATTCCATTCAGAGGATGATAAGAGAAGAACACAGAGTTAATATGTAGGAATCCCTGGATGCATTAAGAATATTTTCATCTGTAGTTAATTTTCCACTTCTTTCCCTTCCTTTGAGACTCAATACATTGGCTTTCATGCTTGCATGATTCTGTATATGGCAGAGATGTGCAAGGAAATGCAGAACAAATCTCAAATTTTTTCTATCATTTCTCTTTTTCTCCCTTGTCCACAGTTGCTTTCTTTCTCCATATTAACACTTCCTCTTAGGCCCCTTCCACACAGCTGTATAAAATCCACATTGAACTGGATTATACAGCAGTGTGGACTCAGGTAACCCAGTTCAAAGTGGATATTGTGGATTATCTGTCTTGATATTCTGGGTTACATAACTGTGTGGACGGGCTCTTAGTGAAAATCCCACATTGCTGATTTTATTTATTTGGACAATTCCAAGAGTCCAAACAACCTCTCACTTTGCAAATCTATTCCTAGCCTACTCAAGCATGCACAGCAAGACCTTTTAAACAGCACACTAAAAAACAACAACCCTGCCTGCACTTTGCTAGAAGCATGCCCAAAGAACAGGAACTTGTTGCTTCTGATGGCATTCCATTTGTGGTACTACATGGTGTAAGGCAGCATAGAACAATAGAATCATAAATTGGAAGGGACCAAAAGGGCCTTTGAGTCCAACTTCCTTCCCTGAAGAAATACACAGCCAAAGCACTCTGGAAGATACATATCCAATCTGTTTAAGGAGCGTCCACTAGCCTCTGAGGCAATTACAATCAAGTAGTTCTTCCCTAATGTTTAGATTGAATCTCTTTATTGTCATTTGAACACACTGATCCATATCTTGTTCCTAGAGCAGCAGTAAAACAAAACATTGCTTCATGCTCTACATAGCATGCTCTTCAGCAACCCCTCAATTCTGTGGAAGTGGATCAAAAACATTGCAAGACAAAGGATCAGAACAATCATGTCTGGCATTCATTCTGACCTGTGGAACTGTGAAATTAAGGAAGATGTTTTCCAAGAATATCAAGTGTTCTAGAAGAAAGAGAAACATTAAAACAAGTGCAGCCTTTGGAATAAGTAACAGCTCATGCCCGGAAATAGAAATTTGATCCCATGTGTTAGACGCAGCTAGACTTTAAACCTGTTGATTTATTGTGAACACATGACCAGTGAAGAAACAGCATTGTTCTCTCACTTTTGTCATTAAGGAGAAGTACATGTTTTGTAGTATGTCAGGACTCTTCTCAAAACAGATTAACTCAAGTGGGGCATTCAATTTCAGGCAACATTTTGTCTTCTCTAACATTTAAACATCTCACTGCTCACATAGTCATCAAGTATCCTAGGTCACTGTTGTGTAATTACTCTTCTCAGAAACCCATGGGCAATGCCTTGCTGAAGTATTCACCTCCTTTACCCTTTTTGCAAATGGTGGAAAAGCAAAAGGAAGCAAGGGCAAATACTTCTATAAGGCACTGTAAAAGTTGAATATAAGACACAGGGGAAGATGACCAATTACATGCTTCTTAGTAAGGTCTAAAACGGTCTGAACTAGGTATTAGCCATCCTAAGAGTTACAATTTCTTCAAAACAAAAACTTGCCTAATGCCATCTAGTCTATTTTCATGACCAAGTGAGAATTCAGAACTTTCATCTCCAAAGTCCAATGTTCAAACCATCACTGTCTCCCATATATAGGCTAGAAATAACCATTTAAAATTCTGAGGGAAATGAACATTTGTAGAGGTATCTATCTAGCCTAGGATGCACATAATGTAACCAACAAGGGTGTACACTGCACACAGCTCTAGTGTAATTTTTGTTCCAAAGACCCCATCACAAAAAATCAAATAGATTGTTGGTTTTTGTTCTTTTTATTTGATGTCAGTTTGGCTTTTACCTTATGAATGAGAGATTTACAGGATTCCCAGTCAGCCATAATTCTTAGTTCTTCCAAAATGAAGGCTACCTCTTCTTACCCATAGTGAGATCTTCCTCTTTTCTTACTGCCTTCCACTTTATCATGTTTTCCAATGAGTTACAGAATATTATAATAATAATAATAGTGAGGGGGACAGTAAACCATATTTAGGGGATACTGTGGGTACTTTGGATATATAGGCTGCATGCATATTATATTGGGAACATTGCAAGGGACCTGGGGTGGGCATGCCACACTTCGTACTTGGGCTTCTGTGATAAACAGGATGATTGACCAAGGCACGCTTGCTCCATGACTGCTACTGCTTGACCACAAGGTACATGATTGCCCCATGGTTGCCTGGAACAGGCTGCCCACAGAGAACATAGTTGCCCCATAGCTTCTCAGAACTACAGCTAACTACAGGGTATATAGTTGCTACATGTTTACTGGTAGCTGACCACAGGGTTGACCACAAGGGTACATGGGGCATGTTATGTTACTGGAATATGGTTGCAAAATGCATTGCTGAGGGTATATTAGCTCAGCGGTCATGCCATTCGGCGCGGCAGCTTGGTACTGGCATTACTACCATGTATGCTGTCTGTCTGCCTTTCTTACTGCAGTCTGAAATAAATCTGTGTTTTGCTCTAACTGTTTGGACTCCTGTGGTGATCCATAGTGACCTGGTAAGATCCTGGAGGGTTTAGGGACAGCATTCCCTTACAATAGTATGGTGGCACAGTGGGTTAAATTACTGAGCTGCTGAACTTGCTGACCAAAAGGTTGGTGATTAGAATCGGGGGAACAAGGTGAGCACCCATTGTTAGCCCCAGCTTTTGCCAACCTAGCAGTTTGAAAACATGCAAATGTGAGTAAATCAATAGGTACCACTTCTGTGGGAAAGTAATGGCACTCCATGCAGTCATGCTGGCCTCATGACCTTGGAGGTGTCTATGGACAATGCCGGCTTTTTGGCTTAGAAATTGAGATAAACACTATAATCGCAGAATTGGACACGACTAGACTTAATGTCAAGGGAAACCTTTACTTTTACCTTTTAATGATGATGATGATGATGATGATGATAATAATAATAATAATAATAATAATAATAATGTTTTATTTGTAACCTACTCTCTCTCCCTGAAGGGACTCAGAATCTTATAATATATCCAAAGTACAACAGGTCAGTTTAGTCATTTTGGCTTCTGGTGAGACTTCAGGCTTGATTTGCTCCAGGACCTCTTCTTTATGTTTAAGCAGTTCATTGTACATGAAGAGTTCTTCTCCAAAATATGGGGGGGGGGGGGGGGGAGTAGTCATTTGCATGGTTAATATTTAGTTTGCCAACATTTGGAAATCTCATGAAGATAGAACTGTAGGGTTTTTGTCAATGTAAATTAACATTAGGTCATGGCTAGGTGAGGTGCTTAAGCTAAAGCTTTAGGGGTGTTCCTCTACCTTTATACCAAGTATAACCTTACGACCTCAGCACATTGGGCTATAGTCAGCAGCAGGCACCAATTTTATCCCACGCCATCCACGGAGCCATCATGCTCTGTGGCTGAAACAGGGCAGAGCCGGCACATGCTGCTGGCAGAGCAACACAGGACAGTTCCCTTATTGGCATATAGTCTTTGGGGGGAAGCCATGTGCACCACTCATGCTCCCCCAATGTGATCACCCTTTCTTGGATCTGGAAAGAGTGGGACGCCAGATCCCCCATGTCCTGCGGTGAAGAGGAGTGCCATCACTGCCAACTACCAGAGGTACGTTGAGGTGGCTAGTCTGCTTACGTGCTCCTCTATCATGAACAACCTATCTTGGCATACATCCTCTGTAAAGCATGCAGTCCTCCAACGCTGTTTTGATAACCATTCATAAGCTCTAGACCATCCTTTTTCTAATTTAAATCAATTGGGGGAAGCACTCTACCATTTCATGCTTCATAAAAATAATTTTGCTGCCATGCAGACCTCAGGCAGGCTCCAAATTAGAAACTTGTCTCTTAATACCGTAATGTAGGCAGAGCTTAGAAATACCTTTTGGACTATAACTCCCAGAATTCCACAACCATCAAAGTTGTATTTCAATCAACTGTTTCTTTAAACAACTCAGAATGCTTGGACACAACTAGCAAGATATAAGCTTTTGGACTCCAGGTCCTTTTACTTGTATGTATGTATTAGTCTAAAAACAGTTTGTTTGGGGGGTTTTTTTGTGGGGGTGGGGGTTGGAGGAGGAGGAGGAAGAATTCCTTAAAGTTCAAATTGCATATATCAAGAAAACTCACACAATTTTGTAAAAACTGAATCTCTAGACCGTTTCTTTGACAAATGACTTGGCATGGATACTTTAAATCCACCCTAATCTCTGATAAATAAATGCATGTCTTGCAGTTCATATGTGGTCATTTTGATAATGAAATCCACTTTTATCCCAGTCTAAGTCCAAGTATTCCATTTAATTGATATTCTATTTGAATTCTCTCTGTGCATCTACTGTACTCTGTCATATCTTCATTTCTTTTAATAACATTGTAGAAAAATCTAAGAAAAAGTTCTGCTACAGTGTGCCCAGGGTCGGTCCTTTCATGCCATGGATTTTCCTATAGATATCAATACAGACATACACATACACACACATACACACAGAGCCAGCATTGTTTAGTGATTTGACTACTGAAGCAGGACTCTGGAGACCAGGATTCAAATTTCTGCTCAACTATGGAAACCTACTAGGTGACTTTAGACAAAGGCCATGGCAAACCTCTTTTAAAGGAGCCTGCCAAGAAAATCTCATGATAGGTTCTCCTCTGGGTCACAGTAAGTAAGAAACAGCTTAAAGTCACAAAACAGCATGCACACACACACACACACAATCCCAAGTGATCATTCATAATCACCCAAATCCATTTCTCATACAAATAAATTGTATTTTACAACCTTTTAATGTCTAAAACCCGCCTTTAACATCAGTACCAGAAACGTATGCAGTCTAATTAAAGTTTAGGCAAAAAGACGACAGCTAAAATCCATCAGAAGTAAAGGCAGCTCTGACAGTCATTAGCCACGTCAGCATAAAACTCTTCTGAGAAAATCACACTTTACCTAAACAGCAACATGACAGCAGAGGAAAAGCAGAAGAGTAGCCAAGCAACCTTGCCATGCAATGTGTATTCTATGGTGTGGGCACTATCATAGAGATGACATAGCTCTTTGGAGTTTTCACTTATGCAAGATAACCAAAAATAAAGAGGAAGAAAGGAGTAAAAATAATATAGAAGTATCTTTAAGTACTAACAGGTTTTTATTTTAGCAGATATAAACTGACTTCTTCAGATGCCATGCAGAGTGATATTAAAGCCTTATTCTGTACTGCATGTGAAGGAGTGGATTTATATCCACGAAAGCACATGCTAAAATATAAACCAGTTAGTACTTGAAGATGCTTCTATATTTTTATTTCATCTCCTCTCCTCCTTCTCCTTCCCTGCCTCTTTTTATTTATATGTCACTTATTCTCTCTTTAAAGAGACTCAAAGCAGCTTCTTTTTATGCTGCAACAGCCATTTCTCTGAAAACTCCAGGTTGAGTCTCCCTTATCTCTCCAAGCAGTGGCAGTGTACAATAGGGTGGACAGGACACCTTTGAAATGAAGCATGAAGAGCAAACAAGGCATGGATTGGCTGGGCAGCTGGATCTTTCCAAAATTATATCTAGGCCCCCAGCAGCTTGGTAGATTTGGACTTTTTCATTCCCTGATGTCTGCTTTTTACAGGGACTTTGTCAAGCTGCTGGATCTGGTATCCTCTCCTCCTTCCTTTCCTTTTCCCTATTATTCCCAATTGCTTTATTGAATATGTTGGTTTTATTCAGTCACAGCTCTTTTCCATATTATATACTATTCATTAGTTAGTCATATTCTTTTCAATGTTACAGTCTTTAGTCAGGATATAACAGTACAGGAGATGTAATGGCGATCCTAGGACAGAGAACTCCTCTATAGCAGGGCACTTCCAGACAGCACCAAATTGCAAGTTTTAGTCAGGGGCAAAAAAAAGGGGGGGGGACCTGAGGAGAGGTCCCCATACAGACCTGTTGGTCCCAGTATTCCTGCCTCCATTGTCCACACTTGCTGCTTTGTCCTGGGATTGTGCAGCCCCCAAGATGGCCACCGTGGGATGTCCACCAAAAAATTTGGCTTTTTTTAAAAAAAAGAAACTTAAGATGGGAATATGCAAATATGTGAATCATTATATTAGTTCCGTTCATGGGTTATAGAGTCTGTGTGGCCATCTGTGCAGATAAGCTTGACAAGTACTTGTGCCTGGGAACTATGCAATGTTGTTCTGAGTTATACATATCTGTTCCTCATTGCTTTTATCATTTTATCAAATATCTGCATTTTCAGTCCAGAACCTGAATATTCCCACACCTGAAAATCTCATGATTTTTTTTTTAATGTTTGTAGCGATTCCTCTTGTGTTTCCAGGGATTTGCATTAGGACACCCTCCATTTTTGCTGCAGGAGCTCCTGGGATAAAGGTACTGTCTGGAGAGGCCCACAGAGGGCTTGTTGCAGAAGAGGAATTCCAGTATCATGGTGGAAACAGCAGAATCAACTAAATGTATATCATTGGATCCTGCAACCCCCCTCCCCCCCCCAGCCTTTATTTTTAATGTGGTCATTCCATATTGTATGGTATGAAGAGAAAAATCAATCTTTTTTCATGTCTCTAATAAAAAAAGAGATTGGCTTGTGCCCACAATGGTGGCAGGTAGCTGTCTTTTTTCAATGAAAGAAAGAGAAATGTCCCCTTTCTCATCACAATGGCATTCTGTGCTTCTGCCACACACATTTAAATAACAACAAGGCAGGATACATTAAATGTAAAATCCTGATGAATCTTCACTTGTTAATTACTAGTGCAATATAATCAATAATGGATTATCAGTAGACTAGATGTGAATGTGTCTGAAAGTTTAATACAAGAAATTAACATTTCACTTTTTTATTTCCCAGAAATGACAAACAGTGGTGTCATGACCAAGTAATTATGTAGTAGGGTCTACTCCCCTGCTTCCGCTTTTTGGCTGTGCTGTGACACATCATAATGTTGCATTATCAAAAGCAGATGTATATGTATGTGCCAAGTCTACTCACAATACTATTGATAAGAGCAATGTATTGCTTTTACTGATGTGAGGAAAAAGCCCTCCTGGGACCTAATTCTCTGCAGGATCTTACAGGCTAAACGGTGCTGGGGGCGGGGAAGGAGTTAAGGACAATCTGATTTTGAAGTAAAACAATGATTTCTTAAGGCAACAGAAAAAGTTAGTAGTAGAAACCTAATAAAACAGTCTGTATTCAGTACAAGTTGTTTCTCAAAGAAAAAAATGGCCTATGAGGGTGCAGCTAAGCTTGAGGATCCTTCCACACATTCATATAACCCAGGGTATCAAGGCAGAAAATCGCACAATATCTGCTTTGAACTGGGTTATCTGAGTCCACACTGCTATATATTCCAGTTCAAAGTATATAATGTGGGATTTTATTCAGCTTTGTGGAAGGGGCTTAAAGGGAGAAAGATAAAGACAAACATGGATTTTCCCTCCTTCAGATGTAAAGAAAAATCCGGGTAAGATGGATGTCTGAAGATGCAGAATGCAACATTTGTTATACTTCAGTATTCTTTACCCCTGCAAAGTTTAGTAAAGTTGTGACTATTCTCTAAATGTGGAAATCTCAGAGTTTCCCTTCCCTGACGGCGAGCGGTGATGCAAAGAGGGACGAGGTGGGCGTGGCTAAACACAGCTCTTCTTGAAGGCCACACCCCCAGAAGGCCACTCAAGGGGACGTGGCCTTCAAGAAGAGCTATGCTTAGCCATGCCCACCTTGTCCCCCTTTGCATCGCCGTTTGCCACCAGGGAAGGGAAACTGAGAGATTTTAAAACTAGGCTTTTCCGAAGTTACTTAATGGTTCTGCAAATCAAAATAACTGTGGGAGACATCCAAACATCACAGATCTCTCTCGCACCCAGGTATACAAAGAAACAGTGCAAAGATCAAGAGAAGATAAACATTCCTATATTCCCATGCAACTCAATGGCTGGGAAATAGCCTAATGGCAGTGCTCCCGCCTTGCAAACAGAACTCTCCAGGTTCGAATCCCCATCAGGGACAAAAATGTTAAAATCAGCTGGAAAAAAAGGGGAGGGAGAGGCATCTTCCATTAACGAAACGATTCGGATTTCTGATATTTCCGATCTTTTTTTCAAGAAAATTTCAGAAATCATTTCAAAATCGAATCACCAGCGCCCCCTACATCCGAAACGAGTTTTGAACCTTTTTTTTTTTTACCAACCAAGCCTACCAGAGCAAAACTGAGCAAGTTCGATTTTGCCCTGGTTCTCCATGATCTATAGTGTTTTATCTTTTGTGCATGTGTGTGTTTTTAAAAAATGCATGTATTTTCCCAAATCTCCTGTTTTGAAAAAAGGAAGCAATTTTGAGGTGATTTTTCTAACAAATAATTCAATGTATCGACCCCTTTTCCACACATACACACACACATATGGTTGATTAGTCTCAAGTAAAGAAGATCAATTCAATCAATGGTCAACACATAGGTAAATTCCACTGATACAATGAAGAAAACTAACAAAATTTAAACCCCTGAATGTGGTCCCTTTCAAATGTGCCTATTTGCTGTATAAAGTTTTTATGTATGTATTTTCTGTGAACTACATTTCAGGTGAACCAAATCGATTTGTCACCCAGCTTTCTTTGACAAACCCATCGCTTTCTTTGAATCATTCAATAGCTTCTTCATTTCTTTGAATCAGTAATTTCTGTTACCTTCTTCAGTATAGATAGAGATGTCATAGTGAAATTCCATTTAAGATTATACTGAAAAACAGAATGGGAGAAATACAGAAAATTCTATGATTTGGACCAGAAATGGGAATCATACAGACCTCACCAGATGTTTTTGGATAACAATTCAATTTTGAGACTGCTGTCTAAGACAATGGGAACAGAAAGAGGTTGTGGATGATTGAGGTGTTTATCTTTTCATTCAAATGCTCTCTCATTTTATATAATATGAAAACTGGTGCTGTAAAATTGGGTCATTAGTTTACAACTATGTTGCAAGAGAGGTAACTGGGGAAGCTGAGAAAACAGTTCTTTCCTTAGCATGTTCATCAACGCAAGCAAAAATAGAATGGGGGCAAAGTATTCATGATGTGAGATATTGGTAATTTATATGTTTCCAGTGTGGTGTAGTGGCTGGAGTGTTGGGCTGGGATTCCAAAAGACCAGGGTTTGAGACCCCAGTCAGCCATGAAAGTCTTCGGGTTGACCTTATGCAAGTCACACCCTCTCACCTCAAGGCAAAGAGAAGGATAAACTACCTCTGAACCAATATTGCCAAAAAAAATCGCACAATGTCCACCTTAATGTCACCATATCAAAACCAACTTGAAGTCACGCAACAACAATGTATTTTGGTATTGTTTAATCTCTTCCATCCTAAATGAAGAGATTCAATAAAAATTCTTGACACTGTAAGCTCAATGAGAAATTCTTGCTAATATGTTCTATGTTTCTTCTTGGTTCGCCCCCAAAAGCTAATCACAGTTGCCAAAATCCAGGCCAGTTGAAAGCTTATGAAATATTGCCAGGCTTAGAATTTGAGAATTCTCACTACAATAATTGTAAACCAAAAGCACCAAGGGGATTCGGATTTAGAAATCAGGAGAAGCATTTTCTACAGACATTTGCCATGTACATCATTCAGCATTAAAACACAATGGGATGAGGGGGAAATGCAAAATTAATATATCCCCGATGCCTCCCTCCTCTCCCAATATTGGGATCCTATTTAAAGTTAATTAAAAGATAATTCAACTAAAACAGTTACAAAAACACATGCAAAAACATATAAAAGGGCATCATTAAAATACAACTGTACAATAGTTAGCAAAATAACATGGCATAAACCAGCACACCATTAAAATCTCTCACAGTCAATTTCATAAAAGCCTATAAGGACAGAAAGGTTTTATTTGATAAGAGAATTACTACAAACCCTCCCGAGAGAGGGGGTTCCAAAGTCTAGGACCAGCCACCTAGGAGGTCCTTTCCCATAGTCCAACCCCACAACCCTGATCAAGTAGTGAGTCTAATGACTTTATCACAATGGCCAGGTGAAGTGTCCCACTTCGCCTGGCTTTGTGGAGGAAAGAGAGGGGCAGTGAGGGGCAGCTCTTTCTGGGTGACACGTCCCCCATCACTCGTTGAAAGGGTTGCTCTTCTGGGGAAGATCAATGCAGGCTGGAAGGCTCCCATGTTGTGAAGGAAGCATCCAAGGATGCTTCCAACCCAGTTGGAGACAGGGTCTGCACTGGAAGTCCCACAACATCATGCAATGGCTGGCATGGGGCTCCATCCCCAAAACAAGCTGGAAGTGTCCTAGGACACTGATGAGGTCAAAACAGAAGGATCTCTGCTGAAGCTCTTCACACCTGAGCAGGCTTTTATAGGGATACGTGAAATGTTAGATTCTTATTTATCAGCCATGCTTAGCCCTTCTCTTCTTGCTACATCGAGTAGTAAGATCTTCTTGCTACATCGAGTAGTAAGATCTGATTATCTTTGCTTCAAGAAAAGTACAGTGTTCCAAACCATGGCATGGGGAAACCTGGTATAGCAGGGCATTCTATTGTCTAGATGATTTTGCTTACATAAAAGGAAATCTATGCAAATTTGGAAACTGGGAGGTTGTTGTGAATATTGAGCTGGGAGTGTTGTGTGTGAATTCTCCAGTCTCATCAATAGGGATAGGAAAATCTTTGCTTTCCACTGCATTCAGTTCTGTTGAATTTTTGTCTCTGGAAGATAATTAAAGTTATTTTTATTTTTTTTACAAAAAGGAAGTTACTTGACAGATAGTCGGGGGAAATAGTGGTTATGGTGAACCTATGGGCACTAGAGATGTGTGAAACAGCACAGAATCCGTACTGTTTTCATTCTGTTTGTATTCTTTTTTTGGGGGTGCCCCCCCCCCCACATTATGTCTTGGGAAGATTCTTCCCAAAAACAGAAACAAAACTCGGGGTTCCAAATTCCGAATTTGAACCCCCCCCCTCAGTCTCTCAGAATCTTCCCAAAAACAGAATGGGTGACACCCAAAATTTGAAACAAAAACAGAATTGATTCATACACCCCTAATGGGTACCCTTTGGTGAAGGAAAGTGCTCTGGAACTGCCACTTTATGTCCTGGGACCAGGGAAGAAAATGATCCTTGTGGTTGACCTGGTGGCTTTATCCTCACTTTAATTTCAAGTCTGTCTTCCAGAAAATGACCAGAGAGGGGATATCTCAGCTACTGGATTCTCTGCAGGGTGCAGATGTTCCACAAGGAGGCTGAGGGAAAGGTCAAGAGTGGACATACAGCTGATTACGTACAAGGTTGTTCTCCCTTCTTTTTTCCAGGTTCAACACACTTAAATAGGTACTTGTTTAAGTAAAGTGGCCCTTATTCAATTCAATTATTTATGTTTGGTTTCAGTCCTAATACCAGTCTTGCAAGAACTATACTGGCTTCTAATTTGCTTCCAATCTGAATTTAAAGTACTGGAATTAGCCTTGAAGCCAAGATATTTGAAAAGTCACCAACTTCCATATGAGGTTGCTAGGAATATGTGATTTTCAGAAGAGGCCACGTTACGTGTACCAACATCTCATGAAGTTAGGTTAATGGAGACATGACTGTGGAACTCTCTCCACAAATAAGTTAGTCTGAGCTCATATCTTTTAAGCTCTGGCAGGCAGACTAAACAGTGGTTTTTGTTGGGGTTTTTCCATAGTATTCAGTGTTTAATATTGCTGTTTTAATTGTTTTAAAATAGGATTTTAGGAATTTTTTTAAGACTTCATCTAGGAATTTTTAAGTAGCAGCTTAATGTGTTCTTTAAATGTTTTTATTTCAGTATTGTTTTGATTAGTTTCTATTTGTTTATTACCTTGTGGGCCCCTGTGGGCTAGGATGCAATACAGAAGTCTTTTAAATAAACAGATAATACATAACTAGATGTGGGTCTAAACCATTTATGCAAAGTATATAAGTCATCTTTCTTCCTCCCTCTCTGAGCTTTCTCATTCAATAGCTCTAACAATTTAATATGCATATGAGCCAGTCAGCATCTTTCTCTTCCAGAAGCCCTCCGGGTTAATTAGCATACTTGAAGAGCCACCTTCTCAGCTCCCTCTTGCCAACTGTCTTCTGCTTTCTAAGTTCCTTGCTAGTTCAGCATTTAGAGTAGGGTTTTACTGTTGTGTTTCCATTCTCATCTAATCATCCTTCCAGGTTGGTTAATTATCTTTCTCCTAGCATGGACACTTGGCTTCCTTCCATAAAAGGACACTTCCATCCTCAGAGACAGAGCAGATTTTCACAAACTCTCCTGCACTGTCTGTCCCCACGTACTGTGTATTTTTTTGTCAGCAGGAAACAATAGCAGCTTTTAAAATATCCAGCAGAAGTATAGAAAGAAATCCTTTTATGTTCTTATTTCTTTTGCTTTCCAAGAAGCCAGGAGGAAGCTATGATGAGATTGTAGTGAATGTTCTGAGTAGTGCTAGGAGGCAGGTTGAAAGTACACTATTATGCTCCTGGGCTAGGCCCAAGTAATATTATTCCAATGGAATAACCTGAGACATTTTGGCATTTGAAAGAGAGAGGCAGGGCTTGGAGAGAGGACACATTGCTATACCAGCTGTTAGAAGGCCGAGTTGATTTTCTTTTTTATGGTCAGAGAAACTACCTCTGTGTCTTTTTTGCCACATAGGTGTACTGCAGTTCTGTATGAATGGCAGTACAGCTGTAACAGCAAAGCTAGTTACAGTGCAGGTTTGGCTTGCAGCTTAGATGGGGCCTAGAGGCATTTGCTATATCCCTAAACCATGCAATAACTCTGGATGTGTCCAAAGTTTTGGCATGGTTTGGAAACATGGCTGAAATCCCATCACCAGGACCAGATGGAGGAAGGCTTTAAGTGGGTCCCCTGATATAGTGCTTCTAAAAGTGCAGATGGGGGTCTAAGGCTTATTAATATAGCTTTGGAAGGAGCCCTTGATGGGTGAAATAGTTCAGTTTCATTACTGCACAAGCTCAGCAGGTCCATCCTCTCTCCCCATCAGGCAGTGTCACTGGCTATTTGAAATCTGCTGCTTCTGTTTGCTGTGCTTCATGACTCTAGAGAGGAGTTTGTCCTTGGACTAGACTGCATTCAGTGACGTCCACAATTGCAGCAAAGTGTCAATTTGTGTAATTTGAATTGTAATTGAAATTTATGTAATTTCAAATTACATAGGCTACATCACTAAAAGTCTCGGTCAGCAGGCTTGCTGACTGGCACCCAGATGTCAGACTTTCATAGCATACAGCTTGCCTTCTCAATAAATTGGATCAAAGTAGAAGAAAGGAGGCATAAAACAAAACACTAGACAATGCTACCATTTTATCTCCAGCAAAGGATCATTGGCTTGTTGTGGTGCTAGAGCTTGAGCACCTCAATGACACCACAAGTGAAACCATGAAGGGACATCCAAAATGGGAAGGTCATGGCAGAAAGGTCAGGCTAAATACGATCCCTGGGAATGGTTATGGCAACCTGCCCTACTATTCTTGCCATGAAAACTAAATAGATCAGTACAGCAAGAGATATGTTGGTATACCATCTGATTTTATCACCAAATCTGACAAGGAGGTTCCCTGTGCTTTAAAATAAAGCAAAAGTTGCAGGTAATCAAGGTGTTCATGTTATCTTGCAATTATCCATAGGCAAATTATTAAGTAGCAATAACAAGCATGCAAACAAACAAAAAGACAATATGATGGTAAATTCATTTCTCTTCTCAAGACAGAAATATACCAGCCCAGCCATGAACTGGAATGTTTTAACAGTGTGGCTGGGCAAGTTGCACATGAATGGAGAACTCCTGAGCCGGGGTTGCAAAATCTCCCATTTTGAATTGCAATTTCCAGAGCTCTATAGCTAGCATGGTCATTCCTCAAGCTTGTTGAGGAATATTTGTGGGTTTTGGTCCAAAGAACTATAACTTTTCTCATGGTCTATTAATGACATAGAGGGCTGGCATCAAGATTTGAAGAAAACTGTTGCAACCACCTTTCTCTGATTAGCTGCTAATGACAATACTAATGTTTGGACTTTTGAGACCCTAAAGCCTATAGGGTGACTTTGCCTCCTTTTTCTATGAGAAAGAGGAAAAGAACCATGTACATTCCTGTATTGTTATTATGTCTCAAGTCACTGCTAGCTTATGTTGACCCTAAGACGAATCTAAGAATTTTGTCCAGAAGGGAGTTGTTGCTTTGATATGCTGTATGCTGCTTTGAGTCCCACTCTGGGAGAAAAGCGAGATAGAAACTACTACTACTACTACTAATAATAATAATAATAATAATAATAATAATAATGCCTTCCACTGAAGTGTGTCTTGCCCGATGGGTTTCCATGGCTGAACAGCAATTTGAACCCCAGTGTCCTAGTCCAACATTCAAAACATTACACCATGTTTGCTCTCATGTATACATAGATGATAGAGAGAACTGCTATTCACTAATCCAGATAAGAGCTTCCCCAAGTTTTTCTTTGTATGTGTTCAAGAACTTGGATTTTTTTTATGCCTCACTGAAAAATTATTTTAAATTTATCAGTTCTTAGGGGTGACTGAGTACATGGTTATAATTTGCTGTCCAAGGTTCTGTTACATGCTTTCCTAACAGCTCTGGGAGGGAGGGAGGACCCTGTCCATGGTCCTGCTTATTTGCTTGAATTCTATTATGTCGTTTATGCTTTACCTACACTCTGTGCTTAGAACAGAGTTTGTTTCTGCTGCATACACAAAATTAGCTATGTAACCTCTGCATTAGAGTTTCATAAGTGGAGCTCTGGATCTCAATCTGGCTTCACGCCATTATAAAACTGAACAGAATGTTTGGATGAGACATTACTTCTGCCCAAACATCCCTCTCTGTCTGTAACAGAAGGCAGGTAGTGGTGTTAAACAGCACAGGCAATTGGGAAAACTTACTGGAGAAGTAAGTAGCACATCATCCTGATTTACTGCAGGCTTGAAGGGCCCACGGTAAACTCATAAGCTCTCTTCATATTATCCTTATTTATATTTAATATCTAATACTTTGGCTGTCATTCTTTAATCAAGATTTCTTTAAGCTTGTCTCAGATGCTTGGGAAGACCCTGGGTAAATATTGTTATTAGTTAAGTAATAAGAAACAACAGGGTGTGAAATATTACCCTATAACTCATGCCTGCATTGTAAGCTGGAGGCCAACAAATGGCTTTACACTTTTTAAAAAAGTTACATCAACAGCAAACTATCAGTGCCTGTTAAAACATAAATTTTGTGGCAGAGGGAGGGGAATAATTTCCTAAAGGATGCAATGAATGTAATGTTTTTCAACAGAAAAATCTTAAAATAGGTACTTACTTACTTAGGCGATCCCTCATTGGACGAGTAAGATGGTCTTCCATTATGCGTTTCCTTGTGGGTTCGTAGGTGGCTGTGGAGCCCTATTCCTGACCCTCATCTTCTCCCACAGTGAGGGCATTGGTTTCCAGGTGGAAGACGGTCCTGGTCGGGGTTCGCTTGATGCGCCTTCCTCCTGGCACGTTTCTCTCTTTCACCCTCCACTCGTGCCTCCTCGAATTCCGTAGCACTGCTGGTCACAGCTGACCTCCAACTGGAGCGCTCAAGGGCCAGGGCTTCCCAGTTCTCAGTGTCTATGCCAGAGATTTTAAGGTTGGCTTTGAGGCCATCTTTAAATCTCTTTTCCTGTCCACCAACATTCCGTTTTCCATTCTTAAGTTCAGAGTAGAGCAACTGCTTTGGGAGGCGGTGGTCAGACATCTGGACAACGTGGCCGGCCCAGCGGAGTTGATGGCAGAGGACCATCGCTTCAGTGCTGGTGGTCTTTGCTTCTTCCAGCACACTGACGTTTGTCCACTTGTCTTCCCAGGAGATTTGCAGGATTTTCCGGAGGCAGCACTGATGGAATCATTCCAGGAGTTGCACGTGACGTCTGTAGACAGTCCACGTTTTGCAGGCATATAGCAGGGTTGGGAGGACAATAGCTTTGTAGACAAGCACCTTGGTATCCCTACGGATGTCTCGGTCCTCAAACACTCTCTGCTTCATTCGGGAAAATGCTGCACTCACAGAGCTCAGGCGGTGTTGTATTTCGGTGTCGATGTTGACTTTGGTGGAGAGGTGGCTGCCAAGGTAGCGGAAATGGTCAACATTTTCTAATGTTACACCATTAAGCTGTATCTCTGGCATTGGGGAGGGGATGACTGGTGACTGCTGGAACAGCACTTTGGTTTTCTCGATGTTCAGTGACAGGTCAAGCTTCGTGTATGCTTCTGCGAAGGTGTTTAGAGTGGCTTGTAGATCTTCTTCTGAATGCGCGCAGATGACATTGTCATCAGCATACTGGAGTTCTATAACAGATGTTGTTGTAACATTGGTTTTGGCTTTCAGTCTGCTGAGGTTAAACAGCTTGCCATCTGTCCGATAGATGACTTCCACTCCAGTGGGAAGCTTCCCGTCAACAAGGTGGAGTATCATGGCAATGAAGATGGAGAATAGAGTTGGGGCAATAACACATCCCTGTTTGACACCTGATTCCACCTTAAATGGGTCACTTTGGGAGCCATTGCTGTCCAAAACTGTTGCCATCATGTCATCATGGAAGAGCCGCAGAATGTTCACAAATTTGTTAGGGCACCCGATTTTTTGGAGGATGGTCCAGAGAGCGCTGCGATTCACTGTGCTTAAAATAGGTATCAGTTTTGATATAGGTAAAGCCCAACAAAACAGCATGTTTTACTAGAATTTTGGGGTCGGTTATCTTATATGGATGTCCTCAGAAAATCTTCTGATGAATTTGGAAAGAAAGGGTACCCCCTGCACTGTAACTTAAATTCTCTGTCCATCTCATTTTTCTAATTTGTGCAGAAATGTCAAAGAGTGTTTTTATTTATTAATTCACTTGCACATACATATATTGAGTAGCCCAAGGATGAGAAACATGATGATTTCCATCCAGGTGTTTCTGTCTTATTGTTCCCATTATATTTCACCGCTGACTATGCCAGCTAAGGCTCATGGGAACAGAACTCTAGGATTCTATGAAAGGAGTCTTAGTCTACCAGGAGCAGAACATGATCCAACAAATGTGATGCTATAGTTGAAAAGGCCAATGCCATTCTAGGCTGTATCAATAGGAGAAGCCTGACAGAAGGCGAAAGGGAACCGATATGATACTTTACCTCAGCTGTTTTTTAAATTTTTCTTTTAATGATAACTGTTTATTTTAACTTATTGTACAATGTTTAGTATTGCCTTTTTGGTTTAGAATTTTTATGGTTTTCTGTTTATATAGGCATTGAATGTTTGCCTGTTACTATATTGGAAGCCATCCTGAGTCCCCATGCGGAGATAGGGTGGATACAAATGAAGTTTAGGGGAGAGATACGGGAAAGGAAGACCTTTAATTCGGCCTAGGGAACGTGGATCAACATTAGTAATTCCAAAGCAGTCTCCTGATGTGGGAAGTCGGTGTAACCAGGAAGGCGGTCCCTCCGGTTGAAGGTGGTGCTGTTGAACGCCAGATCTGTCAATGGTAAAACAGCTTTCATCCAGGATTTGATCCTGGATGAATGGGCAGATCTGGCGTGCATCACAGGTACCTGGCTAGATGAAGCTGGAGGAGTGAATTTGACCCAGCTTTGTCCACCAGGTTTCTCTGTGCAGCACCAACCGAGATCCGGAGGGTGGGGAGGCGGGGTTGCAGTGGTCTATAGAGATTCAATTCGTCTGACCAGGGGCCCCATCCCGCAGTCAACAAAATTTGAATGCGTCCACCTGAGGGTGGGTGACCGGGACAGTTTAGGGATTCTGTTAGTGTACCGTCCACCTCGCTGCACTACAGACTCCCTGACTGAGCTAGCGGGGGTGGTCTCGGACCTGGCGTTGGAGTCCCAACGGCTACTTGTGCTGGGGGACTTCAACGTCCACGCCGAGGCCATCTTATCGGGAGTGGCTCAGGACTTCATGTCTGCCATGGCAACCATGGGGCTGTCCCAACAGGTATCTGGCCCCACCCACAGTGCTGGACATACATTGGACTTGGTTTTCTGTCAGGGATGGGAGGAAGGTGGCGGTGTTGAGGAGGTATCCATCTCTCCGTTGCAATGGACCGACTACCACCTGGTCAGCTTTAGACTCACTGCACCCCCTAACCTCCGCAGAGGTGGAGGACCCATTAAGTTGGTCCGCCCCAGGAGGCTTATGGATCCGGATGCATTCCTGACGACTCTTGGGGAATTTCCCGCCTCCTCGGTTGGTGATCCTGTCGATGCCCTGGTCGCTCTCTGGAATGGGGAGATGGCTAGGGCAATAGACCCAGAACGTCCCCTCTCGAGTAGCCGAGCTAAACCAGCTCCTTGGTTCACTGAGGAGCTGGCAGCGTTGAAGCGAAAGAAGAGGGTACGAGAGAGCGTGTGGCGTTCAGATCCGAGCGAGCCAAATCGAACACGGTTTGTGTCCTTTTTAAGGGCATACGCCGCGGCAATAAGAGCTGCAAAGAAGACCTTCTTTGCGGCCACTATTGCGCCTGCAAAGAACCGTCCGGCTGAACTGTTCCGAGTTGTCAGAGGCCTGTTAAAGCCCACCATGCAGGATGGGTGCCCTGATGACTCGGCAGCTCGCTGTGAAGCCTTTGCTCAGTTCTTTGCAGACAAAGTCGCTTTGATCCGCTCTGGTCTGGATACCATATTAACGGCAGTCTCTGAGGATGTAACACGAGCATCTGCTTGCCCGGTTTTGATGGATTCATTTCAATTGGTTCAATCCGAGGATGTGGACAAGGTGCTTGGAGGAATGAGAGCTACCACATGCATCCTAGACCCCTGCCCATCCTGGCTTCTGAAGGAGGCCAGAGGGGGATTGGCCGAGTGGGTGAAGGTGGTGGTTAATGCCTCCCTTCGGGAAGGCATATTTCCAGCCAGCTTAAAGCAAGCTGTGATAAAACCGCTGTTGAAAAAACCATCACTGGACCCCACTCAATTCGTCAACTATCGGCCTGTTTCCAATCTCCCCTTCTTGGGCAAAGTCCTGGAACGTGTGGTGGCCTCACAACTCCAGGCATTCTTGGTAGACATGGATTATCTGGACCCGGCATAGTCTGGCTTTAGGCCGGGGCATGGTACCGAGACAGCTTTGGTCGCCTTAGTCGATGATCTGCGCCGGGAGCTCGACAGGGGGAGTGTGTCCCTATTGGTGCTGCTGGACCTCTCAGCGGCCTTCGATACCATCGACCACGGTATCCTTCTGGGACGCCTCGCGGGAATGGGTCTTGGAGGAACTGTTCTACAGTGGCTCCGCTCATTCCTCGAGGGTCGGTCTCAGAAGGTGTTACTGGGGGACTCCTGTTCAACCCCACAACCTTTGTCTTGTGGGGTTCCTCAGGGTTCAATATTGTCTCCCATGTTGTTCAACATCTACATGAAGCCGCTGGGTGAGATCATCCGGAGTTTCGGGGTGCGATGTCATTTGTACGCAGATGATGTTCAACTCTGTCACTCCTTTCCACCTGTCACTAAGGAGGCTGTCGAGGTCCTGAACCGGTGCTTGGCCGCTGTGACGGTCTGGATGGGGGCGAACAAATTGAAATTGAATACAGACAAGACAGAGGTACTCCTGGTCAGTCGCAAGGCCGAACAGGGTATAGGGTTACAGCCTGTGTTGGATGGGGTCGCACTCCCCCTGAAGACGCAGGTTCGCAGTTTGGGTGTGATCCTGGACTCATCGCTGAGCCTGGAACCCCAGGTTTCGGCGGTGACCAGGGGAGTATTCGCACAGTTAAAACTCGTGCGCCAACTGCGCCCGTACCTTGGGAAGTCTGACTTGGCCACAGTAGTCCATGCTCTGGTTACATCCCGTTTAGACTACTGCAACGCTCTCTACGTGGGGTTGCCTTTGAAGACGGCTCGGAAGCTCCAATTAGTCCAACGGTCAGCAGCCATGATACTAACTGGAGCGGAGCGCAGGGAGCACACAACTCCTCTGCTGCACCAGCTCCACTGGCTGCCGATTTGCTACCGGGCTCAATTCAAAGTGCTGGCGTTGGCCTTTAAAGCCCTAAACGGTTCTGGCCCAACCTACCTATCCGAACGTATCTCGGCCTATCAGCCCACCAGGACCCTAAGATCTTCTGGGGAGGCCTTGCTCTCTATCCCGCCTGCTTCACAGGTGCGGCTGGCAGGGACGAGAGACAGGGCCTTTTCTGTGGTGGCCCCTCGGCTCTGGAACGCCCTTCCCATGGAGGTAAGATCAGCCTCCTCGCTGATGGTATTCCGAAGAAGACTAAAAACTTGGATGTTCAAGCAGGCATTTGGCTAATTCGGTGCAATGAATGTGTTGATTACGGATTGGTAATATGGATGATGCAATTGGACCACGATTTTAGTTAGGAGATGTATTGGATTGTGATTTCGTGTAATATTGTGTATTATGTTTTTTATGGTTTTAATTGTATACTGTGCACTGTATATTTTGTTGTAAACTGCGTTGAGTCGCCAATTAGGCTGAGAAACGGCGGTATACAAGGACAGTAAATAAATAAATAAATAAATAAATAAATAAATTGTTATAAAATTATTGTTGATACTATATTGTTTTTGCTGACCCTCCTTTTCCACTTACAGAGCTAGTTTACCATTTTTCGTTGAAATATGGTAAATATTCAAAAACATTTCACCTACTGATGCCTCAATTAATGTAATTTATAGCTATCTAATTTTAGTTTTGAACTTGACCAGTAGCAGCTGCATTTCTTACCCTCGGTTTATACTCGAGTCAATAAGATTTCCCCATATTTTTGTCATAAAATTAGGTGCCTCGGCTTATATTCGTGTCGGCTTATACTTGAGTATATGCTGTACATATTTTTCCTAATATCCAGTTTTGTACACATTTTCCCCATATTGTGGATTCATATTTTTTTCATTGTTAAATCCTTAGCTATAGATATTTTCAAACAAATGTACAATTTCATAAATATGAATCATGCTACAAAGCCTGACCCATGAGCCTATGTGTGAGCCAAGGTTGAGTTCATCTCACAAGTATTAATTTGATCTTTCTTTTACTGATAATATTAAAACCACTGAAACTATGTTCCTTTCCAAAGCAATGTAAGAACTTTTGGGGGGAGAAGGGTGACTTCACTGTAAAGAACAGAAGTGGTTCATTACCTCCCATATTCTGCAGCAATTCATTGCCATCAGTTCTCTTTCCTCTCCTTATCATTGAAATGCTATCAATACTGTAAATCACCTTTTGAATCTGCTCTTTTCTCTGTCCCATTGTTCCCAGAGAAAGACAGAGCTCCCTGTGGTTTTCAAAAAAGAAAAAAGAAAAGAAGATTTGCTGGCTGGGCAAGATTGTCCAGATAGGAAAGGAGAAATTAATAGCTGTGCACCCCACTGTGGCTTATGTCTGAGATGAATCCTGGAGTAGTATCATGGCTTGTGTTTGTATTGGCTGTAGCTTAGCACTGAGATATATCAATATTCCTGATTACAATAAATACAGCTATTAGGACAAGTCTAGGGCTTATCTTAATTGGCTAACAGATGAGCAGGCGTATGGTGCAGTTGAATCCATCAGCATTAATTGGGCAGAGGTAGGTTTGATCAATACTGACACTTGAGTACATGGATAGCTACTGGAAAATATTAATTTACAATCATGACCATCACCTCCTCAGAAGCCAGAATTGTGTTAAGCCTAATTGCTTAAATAGGAATGTGCTTTACCACACTGTATTACTCAGAAACCTTCGCTTAAAACTTAGCTTCTATTAGAAAACAAGCATCATCCTGAAAAGACTTTGGCTGGTTCTAAGGCCTGTGATTGGGACCAACTCATTATCTAGGTTTGCAACATAGTGCTGATTTTGAAATGTCTAGGGAACATCTTCTTGTTTGCACACATGTTGTGTCTTTGAAACATCACATCAGCTAAAGCACCAAGCTAGCCTTCTGACTTCTCTGTACTGCCAGAACTTGTTACTTTTTGAACGTCAGTTCCAAAATACTCCGGACAACTTGATAAGTGACAACTTCTTGGGTATTCTGAAAGTTCTCATCCCAGGCTCTGTAAACTAATCTGCCATTAGCTGATAATCTATTACTCATTTCTCATTTCCTCATACCTCATTTCTTCCTATGTATGAACATACATACCCTAGCATCTCCAACAGGTTTTTCATGTTTTCACTCTATTTGGTCTTCACAGGGATTTCTGGTTAGTATCCTGTGTTCGTTTTTAACCCCTAATCTGACTTTGCCCTGCTTTGACAAAGTCAGATGATACTCCAGGGCTTGTTTGACATATCTTGGGACTTTGGAGCTATCTGGACAGGATCAGAGCAAGGAAAGGACATGGCTCATTCCCCACTCCCCACCATCACCCACATGTAAACACCTGGCCATCACTGTTACATCTGCTGATGTCAGAAGGTGCACCCACATGGCCCAAAAGGAGGGGAGTTCAACTCATTCTGATATTACAGATGTGACCCTGACACCCAGGCATTTGCATGGAGTTCCATGCTCAGATAGGAACATTTGAAGTAATGACACGAAGGATGAGGTGAGCCAGTGGAGCCAATGTGGTCTTAGTCTGTCTTGGCACCATGCCAAGATGCAGTATAGCTGGGATTTAGGGCTGCCCCAAGGCAAGATTACATTAATTAAACCTTCCCAGTGTAGACAAGGCCTGTGTTTGATTTGTCACTCTGCTAGACCTTGTGTGTGGGGATGGGGTGGGCTGCTGAATTGTTCAACTTCTGTCTGTCACATAAGAATCATAAAGTCAGAAGAGACCACATGGGCCATCCAATCCAACCACCTGCCATGCAGGAAAAGCACAGTCAAAGTACCTCCAACAGATGACCATCCAGCCTCTTAAAAGAAGGAGCTTCCACTACACTCTGAGGCAAGAGTTCCACTGCTAAACAGTTCTTCTTACAGTCAGGAAGTTCTTCCTAATGTTCAGGTGGACTATTCTTGCCTGTAATTTGAGCCATTCTTCCAAGTCTGGTCTTCAGGGTAGCAGAAAACAAGCATGCTCCTTTTTTATGGCTTACTTTAAAATATTTAAACATGACAATCATGTATCCTCTCACCCTTCTCTTCTGAAGATTAAAGATCTCTAGCTTTTTAAGTCACTCCTTATAGGGCCATGGCTCTCAACCTGTGGGTCCCCACAGGCTTATAACTCCCAGAAACCCCAGGCACTTTACCAGCTGTTAGGATTTCTGGGAGTTGAAGGACAAACCATTTGGGAACCCACAGGTTGAGAACCACTGTTATAGGGCATGATTTCCAGACCTTTGAACATTTTAGTCGCCCTTCTCCAGACACCTTCTGATTTGTCAATATTCATCTTGAATAGTGGTTGCCAAAATTGGACACAGTATTCCAGGTGAAGTCTGATCAAAGCAGAATAGAGGGACAGCATGACTTCCCTTGATTAGACACTATACTCCTTTTGATGCAGCCCAACATCCCATCAGCTTTTTAAGCTGCTGTATTGCCTTGTGGCTCATTTTCAACTTTGTTGCCTACAAAAGCTTCAAGTTAGTTATTCTGTTAGAGAGATCTACTACAATATCCATATTTCCCAATTATCCTCACTTTCCAATCCCCAATTTTCAATTTTCTGCTGCCAATCCCTAAATCCATGCGTTGGAGAGCCATATATCTCAGACAACTTCTATCAGGTTTCAGGTGTTGAGCATTCTTGCTCTATCAATTTTTTTTCAAAAGTAGAATAATTTCCTCAGCTACCCAATAGAACGTCATTACTTGTATCCTGAACCATAGCTGCTAAATCACATGTAAGTACTGCTGTCCTTAAACTCCAATGAGTTGAGCCCAAACTTATCTCGTAAATAGAAAGGCTCCAGTGAGTATGTACCACTCGCCTCTTTTATTCCTAGTAAACCTATATATCACTAGCATCCGACAACAGAGATCTTGATATATGCCCTGCCATCAAAAAGTGTTAGATTGGTGGAAATACAAGAAAGGATATTTTCTAGAGCAATAGGTGGACTGTGATACTTTGTCTCTATTTTACTTCTCTCTTTATTGTGTTTTAAATGGATTGTGAAAACTGTATTCTTCCATCACATTTCTGAAGGATGTTAAAATCACTATTTTTAAGTATGTCAGTCTTAAACTTTCTTCAAGCAAAAATGACTATAACTGATAACAGTTGTTTTAGGTTGAGATTGAATAAATTTATCTTAGTTCCTTAGTTTCAGAATTGTCAACTAGGGCTTCAAAATTTATGCCAAGAATTTCTGGGCTATTACAGTTCAAGGTCCAGGACAATATCACACTTCTGATCAGCACCAGTTAATTGAGCAAGTCATCATCCTCAGGTGAAGGAATGCGCTCTGTGATATTACATATGTTGCTCACTAGAATATGTCTGATGTTGCCTATTTGCCTATCTTTCAAGAGATGATAGATTTAACACAGTCTGAAATAAACCTTCAAATAAAGATTTCAAGCAAAGACACACAACTGTCAGAAACCAGATAAATTGTGTTCACTAATATGGTCCAGTCCTATATGCCCTGAGGTTGCCCATTCTAGAACAGAACAGCCTGCTCCACAAGAGAGAAGAAGCAAAGTCAGAACTCTGTCCCTTTTGACCTCATCACACAGGGCTAAAATTGGTGGCATACACCCACATAGCCCTGATCACCCATGGAGCTGGCCAGCTGCCATCAGACGATATCGTACTAGCTCCATGGTTGAAGGAGGGTGTGCCGCTGTGGCAACACAGGATGCTTCCCATGTTGCCATTGACTTTAATGGGGGAAGCCACATGCAGCATGCTTCCTCCTATGGGATCAGCTGTTGGAGGAGCCTGGTGATGCTGGGCATGGGGCGGCAGCTTCCCCACACCCCATGGCTAAGCGGAGCAATGTGGGACACTTTTGGTGGTCGTGTGATGACACTTGACTTCGAATTGTACTGCCTGCAATGCATGCATTAATTAGGCCAGTCTTCAGACTTTGTTGTTTGCCTTCAAATACTTTTTAGTTTTATGGCATCCCTAAGGCGACCCTTCCAGGGGGTTTTCTTGACAAAATTTATTCATACTAAGCATGTCCTTGCCTTCTTCTGAGGCTAAGAGAGTGTGATTTTTCCTAAGGTTACCCAGTGATTTCTATGGCCAAGTAGAGATTCAAGCCCTGGTCTCCAAAGTCATAGTCCAATGGTTAAGTTACTACATCAACTCTCCATCTAGTTCCAGATAATAGCACTGAAAGCTTCAGGTGCAACATATGTAAATTAATCGAAATTAGTTAATGCATTTTTGAAAACCATATAACCACATGGTACACGTGTAGGCTCCCCTTGTGTGTCTCTGTGTGTGTAGGTTTTATAGGCCTAGATTCTACATTACACATGGAGAACATAATGTTCCACATAAGGAACTTTGCAGCTCTCTATCTCAGAAGCTGCCAAGACCCAGAAGATGTGATTCTGTGGCCATTTGCTGGCTGGAGTACAGGAAAGAGACAGGCAACCTAGGCAGCCAAAAAGCAGCTTGGGGTGATGGGGTGGGGGGCGGTATTAGAAAACAAGATGATTTTCCATCTAGGAGAGTAGCAGTCCTTCAGCAATGGATCCACTCAGCTGCAGTTGAGACTGAATCAGTCTGCATCTTGGTTCTTTGTGCTACTTCCCTTCCAGTACTGTCATCCAATTTGGGCTTGGCAATATGAGGAGAGCTTTGCATGAGAGACTACTCAACAGCTCTAGCAAAAAGAAGACATTAGCATGCATAAATTTTTTTAAAAAGCATATTTCATCAACATGATTCCAGCCATACTGTCCTTGATAAGCAGACGGAAAAAATAGATTGGTGGAGGGGACTTTATAGTGGGTACATATTGTAACTACATTGACCAGAGAAAATCACAGCCACCCTTGAAACCATAATATACAATAGTCAGTAGGACAAAAGTACCACTGAACATCTTGATGTCCTGAAGTGGGAAAGGACCAAATCCAGGTGTCATTAAAGACTGTTGGGCCACTAGTGTGTACAGAAAAAAAACAGTGATGGCAAAAAGAATGGCAAAGGAACTTAAATAATTCCTGGTGCTCTATAACAGGGGTAACTAACCAGTGGACCCACTGGTGCACCAAAAGCAATTCCACTTTCAGTTTTACAGCTGCTTCTCTTGCAACTGGATGGGACATCTCCCAGTGTCAAAAGCTTTGTTCAGTGCCTTGATGGCTCTTGTATAACCCTGAATAGTTGCAGGAGGGATAGCTGTAAAGCCAAAATCTGATTCACTTCCCATGCAGCTATGGTTCCACTATCTGCCCTGTTCTACATGGCAGTGGATAATTTTTTGTTGTCATTCCTGTTTTCTGCCTTCAAGACATCTTTAAGTTATAGCAAACTTTCTTGGCAAAATTAATTATTCTGAGGAAGTTTACAATTCCTTTACTTTCAGGCAGAGAAGTTGCAACTTGTCCAATTGTTGCACACTAGTTTTCAGTGGTTTAGCAGATATTCAAACCCTCGTGTCCCAATTGAGTAGTACAAGACTTAAACTATTACACTACAATGACTTCAGTAGAGATGCAGTGCCTGACTATTACAATTGAATCAGGACTGTGCCATCTCAAGGTCACTAGATGATGGAATACCCTTTAAATATTTCACTTCTTTCTTGTTCTAGTTATGTTTGCTTACACATGTATCGCAGTGCCATAGTGAAACCTTTTAAAAAAACCCTAAAAGCACCATGTATCAGAGATGCAGGTGTATGCCGCAGATATGGCTATATCTGCTAATATAGATTTAACCTCTGACTCCTTCCCAAATTACTACTTTTATGAGAAAGCTCATTGGGCCTTACCTCCTCCTATATGTACAGTTCTTGTTTAATGAAGAAGTCAAAATTAAATACATGTAATCTAGGGTCTTTCCCAGGTGCCAACGTGCTTCCTAATTAATTTGATCTAATAAGGAGGAGGGGGAGCTTTTCATTTTTTAGCAACATGGGTTATACCTTTTTGAGGTGTGTTATACTGTTCTCCAGTCCAATTAAGTGTTTCACTAATCACAATAGACATGCTGCTGCCAAGGCTTTGTTGTTCTTGTTGTTGTCATTGTCATTGCTGTTATTGTTGTAAATCATATTTTTAATTCATTTTATATCAACAGTGCTTTTTTAACAAATGGGATCCCAATGAAGCAGCAGACGATAAAATGTTAACAAACATTAACAACATTAACAAAAAGGCCTCATCTCAAAGGAATTAATAATTGAAGATCAGATAAGAGAAAGCAATGTAAATTGTTTGATCATTAGAGTTAATATTCTAGTAGTAGATAAGTAATTCCCAGTTCTCTGTAAATTTGTCTTTCATGTGCCTGGGATTCTCTTACTCACCCCCCTCAACCCTACCCAATTTAATCTGCATTCCCTGTTTCTTTGTTTCTTTGTTTTGGACTGGTAAGGTTAGCTGTTTGCAGCTAAATCATTTAAGTGCATATATAAAATGAAGCCTCACTTACACTATTAACTTATATAGAATATTCCCCTTATACAAACATTTCAGTTTCACTTACACATGTTCCAAAAATCACTCTCAGGAAGTGTTTTTTAGGCTCTCTACTCTTTCATATTGATATCATGACAAGTCATGTGGGTAAACAAGTTTCTTTTTAATTCATACTGGGGTCAGTGGTGTCTGATGGTTTTTGTATCATATTGTTTTGCTTGGTTTATATCCCACCATTTTCCAAAACTGGATTACAAGTAAAAAAAGAAATTCAAGTAAAACAATGGTAGATGAAGATGTGAATTAACTAGGTATGCCAATATTTGATAATTTCATTCTTGAATGAATGAGCAATTTTAGTTATTTATTTTAGGTTGGGAAAAAGATAGCTGTAATTTTTGAAAAATATTCACAAGTCAAAAAAATTATGTGCAAAATTTACATTTTTTGTGCAGAAAATAGTTTCTGTACAAAAAAAAAATGAAACATGCAAGTTTATGCAGAATAAATGCTGAACTTGAAGACTCCCACCAATCCAGGATGAGTTTTCCAGTACTCCAACAAACTTTTTATTTTTATGTATCCCTAGGCTGAACTTGAAAGGAGCAATCTAATATTATGAACCCTTTCCCTGAGTTAGGTTCAGCCTCAAGGGTTGCAAATGGATGACAACCGTCACAAGTGATTATAGCCCTTTTGTGGGCTAAGCATACAATGGGTTGAAAACATAAAGCACTGGTAAAGTTTTAAAAGAAGAAGCAACAAGTTTTCATTTAATGTTCAGTTTTGTCATTGGGCAGAATATTGCAGCTACATGAAAGAGCAAATTATTTAAGGGATGGAAGAGTACTGGTATCACCTTCCATCCAATGATTTCTCCAGAACCCAGATAACCCAGGCTATTCCCCTCTGTTAGAAATGATGGGTATGTGGTTGAGAGCTTTGTTTAAATTCATGTCATATTTATTTATTTATTTATTTATTTATAAGCCTTACAAATTCATTTCTATTAACAATAGAAAAAATATGAGTTAAACTGGGTGTAGGAGGAAGGCCAGATTTTTTATCCTGAATCAGTTCACTGTGTGGTTAACTCTTTAAAATCTGGGCATGATTTCCTTTGCATTTGTTCATGTTAGTACTGTATTACACCTGATTTATCCCCCCCCCCCCACTTGAATGGCTAATCATTTTTAATATCTATGTAACAACAAGGCACAACAAGCATTGACGGGTGACTAGCATGCCAGAAATGCTATGAATTTGCTCTGGGATTTTATTGGTTGAAAAAGCTATATAAGGCTCTAAACCCAGATCTCAAATAGGTTCGGGAACATGAGTAACTTCTTTTAAACAGGTATAAAAGATGGATTCAAGTCACTACTATAGGGAAGTCACCAGCTATCCCTGGGCACAATAATAACATACAATATGTATACAATACACACAAACAAACCTATCAATGCAGAAAACTATATTTTTGATATCACACATTAATTAATCCACACCAATCTGGATACATTCTAGTGCTGGAAAAACAAAATGAAATCTCACAATCATATTGAAAACGAGAATCAGAAGTAAATGAAGATGGGACTGGAAGAGAAACAATGAAATAGAGACTGAATTATTTTCACATCTGTACCTACAGGTCAACGTTGTGACTGATAGCATTAACAATAGAGAAGGCAGATGGTGGGAGAGAAACACACTCAGCGGTACATTATTTGATCCACTAGCACTGTTGAGGCCAGATTAATTTAGACTTTTGGAGTGTCAGTATTTTAAGTTGCCTTAGCTGACAGGTGCATTTCTACTCAGAAGATAGCTTAACTGAGTGAAATTTTATTTACTGTCTGCACAATAAAGAGCACAAAGGTCACCACGCGTGTTAAATCCCAGGAGAATGTGGGGTAAGAAAGAAAAGAAAGACCAAAGCACTAAGTTCATCTCCAGGCTGACAAAGAACAGGAGAGGGAATCACATTTGACTTGTGAGTAATTTGTTAATACTGCTTAATCATTATTGATGTTTTCAGGAACACGTGCACACAGAGAAAGAATAGGCTGAGTTAAACTAGTCCTATTTGTTGGGATTTGTGGTGAAGAAGAGGAGGGGAGTAATCTTCTCACTTTCATTTCAGTTGCCTTGTGTCTCTCCCCCCCCCCCCCCCCCCGCCCTCCATCCTTTCAGATTGCTTTAGAGCATACAGAAACTGTGCAGGCCAAGAGTTTAGCACAATAATCAACTGTGATAATAGCAGGACAAATTGGAAGGAGGATATTCTCACTTGGGAAATAGTTTGCTTTGGAATTTGTCTTTTGGCTACTGAATAAAGTGATATAATAAGTGTCTCCAGATATTTTTGCTCAAATGCAAAAGTCAGTGTCCTTGTGTATGCCAAGTAGGGAAGGGCAATCTATTCAGCCAAATCTCAAATCCACTTGGTCAAAAAATATAGAACAATGTGGTAGTGATATAGATACCAAAGAACAGAAGAAGAAATCTAGATCCCATGTCTCCAACATGCTGTCAAGCAATTCTGTGCAACCCATGCATAAGAGTGGGAGGAAGGAAGTTAGAGGAAAAATGAAGAAAATAGTTCAGTGGTGGAAAGTCAGTGATAGCTCTACCTTTCAATATCTCCAGTTTTCAAACCATTGTGGGAGGAGAGATGGTGAGAAGTATTACCTTCCCTTGTTCTTTTCTAATTCTCTATTAGTAGCAGAAACATTTCTTGCTCCTTTCTTGGAGGGCTTTCTTGGAGTTTGGGAGCAGTTCCATAAAATCTTAAAATCAGAGAGCTGGAAGGGACTTGTGGGTAATAGAGACCACATACCTGCTCAATACAGAACTTCCAGCTAAACATCTACAGCAGGTCCAGCCTGCTTCTGCAGACATCCAGAAAGGGAGACCCTTACTATAAGGAGGATCCTTCTAATGTTCAATCAAAATCCATTCTCCTGTAACTTCAAATCATTACAGCTGATCCTACTCTCTGGGGCAACAGAGAACAGTCCTGTTCCCACGTCTCTGTGATAGCACTCTGGGGACTTCAAAAGTACAATCATGGAACATTTCTGTCATCTTTTCACCAAGTAGAACATGTCCAACTCGTTCAGTCTTTCCTCATATCTTTTCTTCTCCATGCGTCTTCTGATTTTTGTTGTCCTTTTCTGAATATGACTCCCAGATGCAGAGAGCCAACCACTGCAAAATATAGTGGGACTATTATTTCCCACAACTTGCAAACTATACTTTGATTAATGCAAGATAAAATAGCATTCTTTGCTGCAACATCACACTGCTTGCTCATCTTATGAGCCATCCTATACATGTTCATATGGTTTTGGGGTCTAAATGTAGAATTTTGCATTTATCTCTACTGAATTTCATTTTTTTAAGTTCAAATTCATTTCAGTTCTTTGATTTTCCCCACATGATAGTCACCCCTCCCAAATTTGTGGCTTTTGCATACTTGACAAGGATTCCCTCCAGTCTGTCATATTAGTCCTTGCTAGAAATGCAGAAAAGTAATGTCCTTAGATTTTCTTCTAGTTTTAAAAATAGCTATTCAATATGGCTTTCCAACCTTATGTATCCATCTCACAGTGTTCCAATTTAATCCACATTGAATAAATTTGTGTTTTCCTTGTATGTAAATCCCACTAATTACCCAACTTCCAATCTTCCATTCCCAGTTTTTTTTTCTTGATTCCCTCCCTTCTTTCTTGTATGTCCTCAAAGCTGAAAGCTAAAGCCTGTCTTGCAAAAATTGGCTAGGAACAGGCCTTCCAAGGACCTTGATTTTCAAAGCACTGCAGAAATGGCGTGCTCAGGATTCAGCAGCTTTTGTTCAAAGACAGAGGTGTCTGCCTCTGCCTTTCCACAAGGCTGCTGTACTTGTGGCATTTTGACGATTTTAAAACACACACCTCTTTATGGTTTTGCTATCTATATTGCCATAAAATGCAGTTCGAATTTGCATTTCATGGTCAGTGTAAACCCATATAATGTAGTTTAACTGCACTGAACTGCATTATATGAGTCTACACTAATTATATAATGCAGATTCAAACTATATTATATGGCAATGTAGATCCAGCTATTGTTACACTGATCAATAGGATCTTGGCAAACAACTCTCATGGCTGGCTAGGCATTAATTTGATTATCTTGGGTCTTAAATTTCAGCACACAATGGTGAAAGAAGAACGGTGCTCGGAAAAGAAACCAGCGTTTTGAATGCTGTGTAAGTTGAAAACAGAACTGAGGACTACTCCTAGTCAGCTACAGGGCAGGGTCATCACTGTATATGATAAATCCTACTGTCATCTTCTGTAGTTTTTGGAATTATAGATAGAGATACAATTCTTTACTTAAGAATATATCTACATTCTAAAAAATGCAATTTTACATCACTTCAACTGCCCTGGCACTATGGAATCCTGGGATAGTTTGATTAGGCCCCAGTACAGTCATGCCGGCCACATGACCTTGGAGGTGTCTACGGACAATGCTGGCTCTTTGGCTTAGAAATGGAGATGAGCACCACACCCCAGAGTCAGACATGACTGGACTTAATGTCAGGGGACTACCTTTACCTTTACCTTTACACTTTGACAGAGAAATATAAAGGTTTTGCCAAACTACACTTCCCATAATGCCATAGCATTGAGCCATGGTAGTAAAAGTGTGCCATACTACATTAGTTTTATAGTGAAGATATACCTTATGTACGTTCAAAAGGGTGCAGCAAGTAATGTTAATAATTTTCTTGCTACTTTAAGAAAGTCTAAGAGGTTTTCTGCACAAAGCAACAACATATGAATCTTGTGTAGAATAAGTCCTGAAGTGTAAAGTTTTTTTTTCAGCTGAGAATTCTCCTTGTCAGTTTTTTCAACACTCAAAAACATGCTTTTAAACCATTTTGCATAATCTTTCCATCTTTTCCTAGTCACAGATATAATTTCACAGATACATATTTGCTTATAACATTTGTGAAAGGTGGGTTTACCTAGATGAGGAATCTTCTGATAGGGCAGGAGGAGAGGAGGACTAAGATGGATGAAACTCCTTCTTTAGAGGCTTTTAAGCAGAGGCTGGATGGCCATTTGTCAGTGATATTTTATGCTTTTCCTGCATGGCAGGGATTGGACTAGATCAGGGGTCCTCAAACTTTTTAAACAGAGGGCCAGGTCACAGTCCCTCAAACTGTTGGAGGGCCGGATTATAATTTGAAGAAAAAAAACATGCATGAATTCCTATGCACACTGCACATATCTTATGTGTGGTTCAAAACCACTTAAAAACAATACAATAATTAAAATGAAGAACAATTTTAGCAAATATAAACTTATTAGTATTTCAGTGGGAAGTGTGGACCTTCTTTTGGCTGATGTGATAAGATTGTTGTTGTTGTGTGCTTTCAAGTCATTTCAGACTTAGGTTGGCCCTGAGCGAGGGCCGGGTAAAAGACCTTGGAGGGCCGCATCCTGCCCCCGGGCCATAGTTTGAGGACCCCTGGACTAGATGGTCCATGTGATTTCTTCCAACTTTATGATTCTATGATCTAAGATAAAAAGCTCTAGCTGGAGACAGATGAAGCTAATTGGACTCTCAGAATCACTGGAAACAGTATCTGGACCAATTGATGCAGTTTATAAAACTCCTCCAAAGCAGGAGCCTGATGCTGAGACACTTCAGCGTTCTCATCACCATAGAATGAAAATCCAGGTGCAAAAGTGTAGGTCTGTCTTGAAAGGGACATGCTGAGGCAATTAGGCCAGGTGTGCTGATTTACAGCAAGCCATTAAAAAAAGTGCATAGCTAATGCCATTTCTTTGCTGCAGGCAACATGTCCCAAACTCTTATAAGGTTTTCTTTGACAGTTCTTGCTCTACTTTGCTCAGTTTGTTCTTTGGATTATTCCCTTTGAGGATTATCTACTGGCATTACACTCTGCTCAAATTTCCTTTTGTTCTTATACCATGGGCTGCTTGAACTGTGCTTCTGCCCTTGCAGACACTACATGTATGGTCCTGAGCTGGTTTGACTTCTTGTCCTTCTGTTCTCTTATACAATACTGATCTGAATCCCTTTTATTCTTTAATAGGATATGATCTTATGCACTAAGAACATTTTGAAATGCTGCATTTTCACATGCAAGAACAAAATAAGAAAAGATTTCTGTGTCACAAACAGAGCACCAAAAGTCACCACATTGCTTTGAAACATGAGACAGAAAATCTTATAAATACTTCTCTCCATCCCTGGTAGTACTACCTAAATAACTAATAATTCCTAGTTCCACAAATCTGCCATCTGAGGCACATGTCTGACTCCATCTAATAGTTCTGCTAGGGGCACTCTACGTTACTTGCGATATCCATACTTCCAGAGTTGTTTTTGTGTTCATACAGCTTTATAGCTATAGTTAATGTAAAAAAAGCAAATATGATTACTCCTTTAGAAAAGATGTTGAAAAATACCACCAAGTCTACTTGACAGGACTATTGTCACTATGGCACTCAGAACTACTAGCCGTAGAAAACAAGGGTTGTTCATAACAGTTAAGCAATGCTCAACTTGTTTAATCTTTCATTGTGCCCAGAGTTTCTTCCAGACAGGTTGAAGTGAATTAACATCAATGCAAATCATTACAGTGCATGGTATTAAGGCTTTTTTCCCTACCTCCCTTTTGTCCAATTCAGTAATTAGCACACAGTTGGTACTGTATGTATCATTAAACTGCCTAATTCAACCAGACAGAAAGATGCACCTATCCATTTCCAATGTGGATCTGAGGTTTCTAGTGAGAGTTTTCTGACTCAAACCTTGGGTAAGTGAAGATGTATGCTTTCATTCTTTTTAATTTGCCATCTGTTCTGTAGGACACAGCCCATGTCTCTTTAAAGTTGAGTATCAATTTATTATCCAAAAGCCACCTCTGCCAGCTATTAAAATCATGTTGAAGTGATTTAGAGAGGGAATCCAGCTATTCACCCAAGTGGAAAGATCTCTCATCAGCATAAACTTAAATGCTAACATGATCCCGAACTCCAAAATTGAAGTATATAGCAAAAAATAAAATAAAAATCCCTATATTCATCTTCTTTTTTGTATTACGTATAAACAAGGTAAGCTCGTGATACTGAGCATATAGCCACTTATGTATACCCAATCTTTCACTGTCACCTTGTCCATGTTTTTCTTCTGTTGCCTGTGTTGGGTGCCTGTGTTAGCCTTTTTTTTTTTTGGTTCTTTAATGTAGTTTAACTGCATTAAACTGCATTCTACGAGTCTACATGGACCATACAATGCAGTTTCAAACTGCATCATATGACAGTGTGTATGAGGCTTCTATTATACTCAAGTGAAGAGTCAGGCTCCATCTATACTGTCATATAATGCAGTTTGAAACTTCATTATAGAGCAGTGTGGATGGGGCCTAAGTGAGGCATCAGAGGTGTTCTGTTCTGGCAGCTGTGTGTTACTGGAGCTGTGTGTCACATTACTAAATCTGTACACAAGTTCCAGTGCTATCACTTCCTTTCTTCTTCTAGTGCTTTAAATTCTTTCTGTCCTTAGTCATAGCTCTGCTCAGTGCCCACTAGATAAGAAAACATTTCTGTTGAACTCAAATATGGCTACTTTTACACTCAGTCTTGGATTTAAAAGTCCCAGTGCTGCTCTGATTCAGCTCCAACAGCCCTTTGCCTGTTCATGTAGCTGGCTGGACTTATTATTATTATTATTATTATTATTATTATTATTATTAACTATATTTCTACCCCAAAGGGGACTCAGAGCGGCTTACAGATTATGGCAAAATTCAATGCCTCATTATTCATACAAACAATAGAATCATAGAATCAAAGAGTTGGAAGAGACCTCATGGGCCATCCAGTCCAACCCCCTGCCAAGAAGCAGGAATATTGCATTCAAATCACCCCTGACAGATGGCCATCCAGCCTCTGTTCAAAAGCTTCCAAAGAAGGAGCTTCCACCACACTCCAGGGCAGAGAGTTCCACTGCTGAACTGCTCTCACAGTCAGGAAGCTCTTCCTCATGTTCAGATGGAATCTCCTTTCTTGTAGTTTGAAGCCATTGTTTTGTGTCCTAGTCTCCAGGGAAGCATAAATATAACTTATCAAATTATAAAACAGTTAAAACATACAAATGCAAAACTTAGTTTCCCAATCACTCTCCCCCCACAGGCCAAACAAAAGCCTGCTAGCAAAAGTGGTCTTATGCATTATTACCATGGGGTAAAGAGATATAAGGTGCTAGTCTAGAAGGATAAAGGATTAGGGTACTGGTGCCACAATTTAACCGCATTGGGGTCATTGCCACTGCTGCCCTCCTGCTAGTAAGCAGCTCTCTGCAGGTGACTAGATGATGATAATGTCACATTTCTAATTATATGACTCAGCATCAGAAGTTACCTTATCAGAATTGCAACATCATTGGCAGCAGTAGACTCTTAGGTAGTGTGGATAATGAATCAATCTGGATTCAGCCCAATTCATTTGTTCACATTTTTGGCATGATGGGAGCATTCTGGAGTTTTCTGGAAACTTTAGAGTAAATCCTGAGTTCTCCTGATGTGGGTTAATTGTTGGATGTAGTGGGCATCCAGTCTGTGATCCTTGTGGAGTCAGAGCAGCAAATGAACAGTGAGTCCACATTATTTTAGTTTTGTAGACACCGCCAGTCTCAGTGAAAACCTTTTCACAACTCTGAGATTTATTTGAGTCCGTGTACTTGCTTTGGGTCTATGCATGGGTACATGCAAGGGTTAAAAAAGTATTTGGAAAAAAATAACAACAAAAACAAAATGAGCACATGTGTTAAAATGTAACTAGATAAAATAATTAATTTAAAAATATAACACCCTTCAGTCAAATTAAGATTGGATAATCTTAATTTGAAAACTGCTGGATGATCTTTATGAAAGAAATGTTCAGGTTATCTAATTTATACTTTTGATCAAATGATGAGTGCACACTAAAGATTTTTGCTATTACCAGTATTTCACACTACTCATTAGTTACCCACATATTTACTGTGGCAAGATTTACAATTGCAATGCACCCCTGCTGTGTTAGGAGCTTTAATTATACCTTTAGAGAAACTGTAACCAAAAAGTCAAGTTTATAAATATTTCAGAGAAATTATTACATTTTATGTTAATGAAGTTACAGCTGTGTGATATAAAATGTTATGTTGGAAATCAACCAGTGGAAAACTGTTAAATTCAAGATCTAGAATTTCTTTAAACCTAACAATACATTTGATCCAGCACAAATGATGCCTTGTCTGTATTGTAAACTAGTGCCTTTATTCAAAGAAAAAAGGAAATCAAGAAAGAAATTCTCTACTCAATCCAAATGTTGGATTCCTTGTGGCATGTGATGTCACCATGTTTAGTGGTAATCCCTTTTTGAGTGAATTATATTCATTCTGTATTACAAAAATATTTGGCACATGTAGATGCACATTTTCTTTTAAATTAGTGCCATAATTAATAAAGGCTGTTAGAAATGTGTAACCTAGAGTTACATGTTCAGGATTCCTATGTATTCAGCAATTTAGGGAATACGTTGAGACTGTAAAAGTCTCCCAATCTTCCTAATGCATTTACTGCAAATGACAGGGGTTTGTTTCTCCTGTCCATCTGGAAACAGCTGACTGATGCCCACCACCATGATTCCTCTAAGCAATCTCCAATTGTAACATGGACCGTGTTTTTGGCCGTCACACCAGATTCCTCAAAGAATCATATTTGCATGTGGATGGGTGATGGGTGATACTCTTCCCGCCCACAGAACCAGAGATGACACGGACACAGAGATGGAGTAAAAATTGGCCACAACTTAATTTATTGATTATAGGAACAAAGGGTTGGCTGCCAGGCATGGGTTCTGGCTCAAGATCGAGCAGCCTGCTGCTGACCAATATCTAATGAGTCCAACAGGGGGCCCACTGGCACAATACCGGGCAACAAAACATGACGCTCCTGGGAACCACCGAGTATTCCCTCCCTGGCCAGTAGGGGAGGGGCAGAAACCAGATCCAGGGCCCATGCCACATGCCAACTGAAGTTGTGACGAACAGATAATGACCAACAACTGCAACACTTTACAAAAACAAAAATCATGCAGGATGGGTTGGAGGACAACCCAAAACAGGCCTGGTGCCTGCTAGGCCCTTACGCAACCTATTTAAGGTTGCTGGGCGAAGGGAGCGACCAGCCCCTGGCCAATGCCAGGGGCTGGGTGGGGCTGGCCGCTGACGGAAAACTACCCATCACGGAGGGCGCTTCTGAAAAGGAGAAGCCCCCTGTTTTCAAAATGGCCGGTGGGAGGGCGCCCCCCGCCACAACAGGCCTTGCCCGGTAAGTCGGGCAATGAATTTACAATTCAATAAAAATAATTGTAAAAATCAATTAAAGTTGATTCCTTGTAGAAAGTTGCATAAATTAGGTAAAATGTACTAATAAGACATGTGTTTTTGAAATGTGTACATTTGATTGGAGAAAGGAAACAGAGAAATTAAGACAGATTTAATCTATCAACTGCTGTGACTGTTCAGGCTGTGGCCACTTCTGATCCATCTATAGCCCACTCCAAATAGAGATCTGTCTTCCTTTAAAATATTTGATGTGCTTCCCATAATTAGGACTTTTAATACCATCATATCTGAGACTTTGCATGAATGATGGAGTTCAGGTAGGACTGTGGTCTTCTCCAACTTTTCACTGAATTGTGCAAAATGTTTATTTAGTAACTTCGAAATAGAACTGTCACCAAAAATGGGGTGAAGGGGTACTCTATCACTATATGTAGGTGACATAAAATAGAATATAGCTTATTACAGCTCAGAATTGTACTTTGTTATCCAAGTTCTCTGCACAGTTTATTGAACTGTTTGTTGAGTTTACTCCTATTTCTGTATTCTGGGTGCCGTATTTCACACAGTTACTGACTCACACTCACTCATATATGTATTCTTTTAAAAATCACCAGGAAAAAGAATGCTCTGTTTTGAACGGATGATCAATAGCATCCAGAACTAGAGCTGACTTTTTTTGGCCACAGTAAAACAACTGTTATTGTTGAACTGCTTGGGAAGCTTGCCAATGGATGAAGATAAACTAATAATGTCAGAAAGGAGGGAGTGAGAAGGCTGAAACCTCAGCCATGCTGTAGACCTTGATGGAAACACTTTGAAGGGGTTTGTGGCAGGCCTCACAGAAAGCAATCTGCTCAAGCAGGGCACAAGGGGATGCTAAGGGCAATCAGAATTCTTTGCTACACCATATTATGATCCCAAATGAGAAGACTGGAGCTACAGGCAAACCCACTTATGTAATTTCCCTATTTAATCTGTAGCCTTTTCTCCATAGCCATACTTGGGGCAAAAAAGGAGTTTGGTTTGTCATACCTGGCAATTTCCCACTTTTCTATGACACATGTCTAACTTGTATTCTGATGGTGCAATGGGTTAAACCCTTGTGCCGGCAGAACTAAAGACCAACAGGTCGGAGGTTTGAATCCGGGTAGAGTGCAGATGAGCTCCCTCTGTCAGCTCCGGCTCCCCATGTGGGGACATAAGAGAAGACTCTCATAAGGATTGTAAAACATCAAAACAGCCAGGAATCCTATGGGCAATGTCTTTGCATACAGCCAATTCTCTCACACCAAAAGCAACTTGCAGTTTCTCAAGTTGTTCCTGACATGAAAAAAGTAGAGTAATATTCAGTTATAATCTGTATTCATTGGTCTGAAGAATACAATCCTTCCATCTTTAAAAAAAAGACAGTAGGTGCATTTAAACTTTTGAATTTCTGACATCAATTTAACTGCTATATCTTAATTCTGTGAATCCTGGGAATT
The DNA here is from genome assembly GCF_037176765.1 of Anolis sagrei. Lineage (NCBI taxonomy): Eukaryota > Metazoa > Chordata > Lepidosauria > Squamata > Anolidae > Anolis > Anolis sagrei. Next base: position 37,011,346 of record NC_090023.1, on the reverse strand, counting down.
GTACTATATTTGCACAAATGTAATGTGCATCCTTTTCAGCAAAATTACATTCCAAAAGATAAGGTGCACATAGATTTGATGGCATATCATTCAAGCACATAATCCAGTCATTCTTTTCCAGGTTTTCCAAAATGCTGGGCAGACACATGGTCCTAGGCTCCTTTGTAGCCAATCAGTGCATGGGGTCAAAGTGGCAGCAACCAATAAGAACACTGCACCGCTCCTTCCTCAGCCAAGAACCTCTTTGGATTTCCCCCCTCACTTAGGCAATATATTCTAAAATAATGGAGTCAAAAATTAATGCTCATTAACACTTTTTAAAAAGTTAACTTCCAGGTTTTTCATAAAATCTTTAAGGACTTATTGGTTTCTTTCAAAATGTACATGGTTTTCATCTTTGGGTTTTGTCCAAGACAAATGTATAAAGCATAACATGCAAGCTTTTGCAGCCCCACTGGCTTCTTTATCAAGCATCACATATTAAATATGTATTAGAAAAAGAGAAAGTCAATGGTGTTGGAGTCACAGGCCTACATTTTGTATTGGATTTTTGCTATATTTTGCAGTTGCTTTTGTGTTTTCAGTTTTACTGTCCTTTGTCTCAGTCCCCAGATGACCAGAAAGGTGTAGCCTCTATCAGCATTGAAATCCATCCAGACCAACTGAACAACAACATAAACAACATCTTATTTAAAAAATGTGGACCTCTGTCTCTAACACTGTTACTTTCACCCCCTTCTGTATGATTTTAACATCTCTTGCTTGATTTAAAAGCTAATGGAACTTTGAAAATGTGCATGTAGTGTTTTGTGCATTTTGGTTGACCAATGAAGATATTTTACTTTTGTGAATTATGGTTTTCAACTGTTTCTACACTGAGAGAGAGAACTATGAATTGGGAATACAACAGTCTCACATTTTCAGATCTTATCAATCTCTTTTCAGTATACCACTTGAGACACATACTGTTTTTGGAAAGTATACCTTCGAAAGAATGACTTTCATGTCAGACAACATGTCAGACTACACAGAGAAGCCATTGAAATCCACGAGCATGTGGACAATTTCAACAGAAAGGAAGAGACCATGAAAATGAACAAAATCTGGCTACCAGTATTAAAAAACTCTAAAATTACAACAGCAAAACAGCAGAGAGGAAACAACCAGGCACATCTTAACACCTCTCAACAAAAGATTTTCCCAGGCTCAGCCAGGCATTCAAATGCTAATGAAGGTGGTCTTTTGAAACATTCACACCTAGCTCCAGCAGAGAAGAGCTCTTTGCCCCACCCCAGCAATTCCACAGATATATAAACCCATTGTCCCAATTCCAACAGACCTCACTACCTCTGAGGATGCTTGCCATAGATGCAGGTGAAACGTCAGGAGAAATGCCTCTAGAACATGGCCCTATAGTCCGAAAAAACCCACAAGAACCTAGTGATTCCAGCCATGAAAGCCTTCGACAATAGAATGACTTTCATTAGATTGCATGGGTTCAGAAATAAGATGATCTATTTTCTGGTTTTTAAGGATAAAAAATTAAATGTATTGTTTGCTAACCAAGCCAAGATGGTGGGGGGAGGAACCTTGCTCACATTAATCAATATAGGAAAAAATCTGACACTGGAAATCTGGTTAACATAAAAGCAGGAGGGGTTAAAACTGGACTAACAACTTGCTCTATCATGATTAGCCCCATCATTGCCCCAATCTTTACCCTTCTCTTCTATAGTTCAGGAGACAATTTCATATATTTAAAGTCCATTAAAGTAACATCTAAGTGTGATGGATTGTTTTCAATTCAACTTCTTTATATAAGAACTGTTCAGAAGTGGAGTGGACCGCCTTAGTGGATGGCACATAAGCTCCTTCTTTGGAGGTCCTTAAACAGAGATTGGATGGGCATCCTTCAGGAGTACTGTAATTGTGTATTTCTGCATGGCAGTGTTTGGAGTGCCTTGCAATCCTTTCCAACTCTAGATCATCAAACTACATCTCAAATAGTTGGCATACCACTTTAAATCCTGTGACTGCCCTTTGCATAATTATGTGGTTTGCAGTCAACTGAAGCCCAGGACCCAGTTACAAAGATGGAATTTGTAACTCTGCTTACAACAAAAAAATATTTACGTAGCCTGCAGCATAGTCCACAAGCATTATTACCATATTTACTCAAGTCACTTTTTCTGATTAAATTACATTGCCAAAATTGAGGTGCATCTTATATTCGATAGTGCATTAGAATTGCATGCATAAACCCATCTGCGTGCAAAGGCCCGAAGAAACCCAGAACCACAGAGGCCAGATAGGGAGGTGAGAAAAGGGGGACATGAAAAGGCTGGTCCTGGTAGTGGTGGTGATGGGAGCTCTGAGGAGAAGGAGGAGCAGTGCCCACCCAGTTGTTCATGTCACTTAGCCATGAACCCTGCTTCCTGAGAAGCCCTTTAGGATTTCCCCTGCTTTTTGAGTGTTACTCTTTATTTACTGTCCTGATTTTAGAGTTTTTTAATACTGGTAGCCAGATTTTGTTCATTTTCATGGTTTCCTCCTTCCTGTTGAAATTGTCCACATGCTTGTGGATTTTAATGGCTTCTCTGTGTAGTCTGATATGATAGTTGTTAGAGTGGTCCAGCATTTCTTTGTTCTCAAATAATATGCTGTGTCCAGGTTGGTTCCTCAGGTGTTGTGCTGTGGCTGACTTCTCGGGCTGAATTAGTCTGCATTGTCTTTCATGTTCCTTGATTAGTGTTGGGTGCTGTGTTTAATGGTCCCTATGTAGACTTCTCCACAGTTGCATGGTATACGGTAGACTCCTGTAGAGGTGAGAGGCTCTCTCTTGTCCTTTGCTGAACATAGCATTTGTTAGATTTTCTTAATGGGTCCGTAGATCATTTGTATGTTGTATGAATTCCAGATGGCTGGCAATGACGTCAATTTTGTTCATTAAAAAAATATCCCCCAAAATCTTACTTCACCCTTTAATAACACAATATAACATAAGATTAAAGGGGACTGGAAGGAAATATAGAGCACAGGGGATAAAATGAGTGAAGCCAAAGAATGTTAGCAAAAGAAAAAATCTATTACCCTTCAGGGTAAAATAACCATCTTGTTTGGAAGAACATGACTGTCCATCCAAGTCCAATTAGCATCTGGGGTTAAATATCTGCCACAACTAAAGCTTGAATTAAAATTTTGAAGTGACTATACATCCCCCCTCCAATCCTACAATGGCAATACTGACAAGGGAATTCTGGGAATTTTCCAAAAAAAGTAGCATTTCCTGACTCCGTGACTTTTTTCTACCATGACACTTTTTATATGGGAGGGGCTTGTGGAAATTTTCATTAAAAATGTAAGTCTAAACCTTTAAAGGAGACATCAAGCCAAAATTGATATGTGCTTAGTATGGAAATCTCAGAGGGAAGGGATAAATGAAGGTGCTGTAGGTTATGAAGGATCAATAGAGTAATGTTTATGGAGGAAATTGTCTGCTCTTTATAAGACTATAAATCATTAATACTGCGAGAGAAACATCTTTGTATTGTGTAACCCATCTTAGATTGATGTAACATTTTGTCCACTACAAACTCCTCTTACCCCAAAGGCTCTATTTGTTCAGAGCATGATACGGCCTTTGATGTACATTGCATGTATTGAAGCATTCAGTCCTTTAACCATTCATCAGATGCCTCACTTTTTCCTTCAAATTCATTCCTTGTCTCTCCTAGCCCTGCAGAAAGAGTTTTCTGGAGCATGTGTCTCTTGCAGTCTCTGAAGAGGATCTATTCAAAAGACAAAACACATATCAAAGAGCATGGTCATCTTGTTGTCAAAAAAGCAAATAATTCTTTAAAGGATTATTATATTTTACAAGACTAGACTGGAATATTGTAGGGCCCATCCCAGGAACTTTCACAGCAAACAGGAGGGTAGCCAGACACTGTTCTCTGTGAATGTGGAAGCAATCATTACAAAAAGCAAAATATGTGAGATTTCCAGGTTCAGGAATATCGTGATTTTGAGCAGAATATGCATATCTTCGCATGTCTGTATGTCCTTGCAATTGGAAATCATGAGATTGTTTTATCTGGAGCTGTCCCCAGAGTTTATATATTTGTTCCTGATTAGCTGATTCCAAAAAAGGAGGTGACACTTGAGTAGAAGTAAAAAACTTTGTGCGCCAGAAACTTCATGAAATGTGTGGTGGGCACAGTTTCTCCGGTCAGGACAAAGAATGGAAATTTTGCTGTGATTTGCTGCATTGATTCTCTGCATATTTGCATCTTGAGGTTTTTTGTTTTTTAAAACGCTCAAGTTTCTGGCAGAAGTCCTACAGCAGCTATCTTGGGCGCCTCTCAATCTCACAACAAAGCATCAAGTGTGGACAACAGAGGCAGAAATCCCGAGATCAACGGGTCTCTATTTGGACCTTTTCTGAAGTCCCAGGATTTTTTTTACCCCTATTTTAAACCTGTGGTTTAGTGCTGTCTGGAAACGGCCATAGTCAGTACTGAATATATCCAGTTAGAAACCTGGCCACCACCCATTGGACTACTTTGAAGATTGTTCAGCTTTTGAACAGTCGTCAAAGGCAACCCTGCATAGAACGTGTTGCAGTAGTGATTTGTGGTGACAATTAATAAAGACTGATTATGCTTGCATATGTCTCTTTGAATGTTTTTGCAGAAGTAAGTGCCCAGTACTACTTTCATGTAATTTATGTATTATTTATTTCACATATTTGTATCCTGTCCTTCTCACCCTAAAAGGGGATTCAGGGCGACCTTAGAACAGGCAGTGATTTGATTCCAATACATATAAATATAAAAATAAACAAATACAATTAAGACCATACAATTAAACATTAATTATTAAAACAGTAATTAAAAACATGTAATCCAGATTGTAGTCCAAGGCCTGTTTAATTGTCAATTCAATTAGTCAATTTTCCTTATTGCACTATTTACTGATTGAATTCTTGGTGCCACTACCATGTCTTAAGCTTCTTCCTGAAAGACAGGAGGGGGGAGCTGACCTGATTTCATTGGGGGGGGGAGTTCCATAGATGAGGGGCCACCACTGAGATGGCACTGTCTCTTGTCCCCACCAATCGAGGTAATAACCCCCATATGAATGCACCCTACCTAGGAGTATGGCATTTTCTTTGTCTTTGCAGAAGTACTCTTTCTTCCCCAAATCTTGTAAAAAGACCCAAGAAATGAAGGGGGCAAACTAGACCAATGACTAGTGAAGAAAACATGATACTTTTGTACAACGAAGACTCGTGAGCAAATTAGATGGACAATTGGAACAGATAACACAAACCTGAATTTAAGAAAATTATTAACAAGAAGGTAGGTAAGGACAAATTTGACACTATGACTACCTTTTTTCAAATGTGAGTATCATGCTATCATGTTTCCACATTGGTTTTGAAAAGTATTTTGTAAAAATCCATATAAACATTGTGGAAGCCACTTATTTTAACATATTTGTTTTTTTGTATGCAATTTCCCCAGAGGTATTCATTTTTGTACATTTTATTTAATCAGAACACTATAGTGCTAAATTTGGAGAACCGCAAAAACTGAGGGTGTTTGGAATAATTGCATTCTGGTTCATGTAGAAGAACAAGGAACATGAATTAAGTTCTATCTTATTACAATCCAAACTAGATAAATGTCTTCTCCATTCCTCTTTAGGGATGTAAATTCTGATCTGGTTCATCTTCAAGCAGCAAAGAAGGCAGTACAAGTATCTTTAACCTTGCTGCAATACAGCAGGATTTTATGGTCAGTCCCAGAATTCCCCTCATTCTTGAAATGGATTCTGTGCATTTCTGTCAATGCAAAAAAAAATATGTTAAAATTTAATTATTATTCTCTTATTGCATAGATAGGAAAAAGGATTGATTGTTTTATTTTTGTGATCAACTAGTCTGTCCTTGTGTGCTTGCTACACCTGTGTGTGCCTAGAAAATATGCTACACGTCAGTACACACAAACACAGTGCATGTTGTAAAAAAAACCCCACTGGATCTGAAAACCTCAAGGCAAGACTAAAGGTGATATTGCAGGTGAAACTCCACAGAATTTATAGAATCCTGAAAAGACTTCTTCTGTGTTTTCAGACTAGGGGTGTATTTTTATTTCATTGTCAAATGCAAGAATGGAAATTTTCCTTTTGCTTTCATCTCAGTAGCTAACGTGAAACACTATGTACTTCCTTTCACAAAAGGAGGTGTGGGGAGGGGTGGAATCTTCTTTGTGTGGTGTTTCATGGGGTTCTGTCTTTAAAGAAGACAGATAATTTACTCATTCCCATCACACAGGACCCCCTCCTTACCTCAACCATTTCAAGGATAGGTAAAGGTAATTTCAGTTATGTTCGATTCTGGGGGTGGTACTCATCTCCATTTCTAAGTCAAAGAGCTGGCATTGTTCATAGACACCTTCAAGGTCATGTGGCTGGCATGACTGCATGGTGTGCCGTTACTTTTCCACTGGAGCGGTACCTATTGATCTACTCATATTTGCATGTTTTTGAACTGCTAGGTTGGCAGAAGCTGGGGCTAATACTGGGTGCTCACCCATCTTCTTATTTTGCAAAGAATTATGGAAAATATAGACCCCTGTCTGATCCCACAGCAAGCTGGCTTCAGAAAAGGCAAAAGCTGCACATCGCAAGTGCTGAACCTGACCCAGCACATAGAAGATGGCTTTGAAAGGCAGCAGATCACAGGAGCTGTCTTCATAGACTTGTCAGCAGCCTATGATACTGTGAACCACCGCCTCCTCCTGAGAAAAATGTATAATATCACAAAGGATGACCACCTCACCCGCCTCATAGGAAACCTGCTACAAAACAGGAGCTTTTTTGTTGAGTTCCAGGGCCAGAGAAGCAGATGGCGGAAACAGAAGAACGGCCTGCCTCAGGGGAGCGTGCTTGCCCCATCCATGTTCAACATCTACACAAATGACCAGCCACTGCCAGAAGGGACAGAGAGTTTCATCTATGCTGATGATTGTGCCATCACTGCTCAAGCAGGGAGCTTTGAGATGGTAGAACAGAAGCTCTCCGAAGCTCTAGGTGCTCTTACTGCCTATTACAGGGAAAACCAGCTGATCCCTAATCCATCTAAAACACAGACATGCGCCTTTCACCTTAAGAACAGACAAGCATCCCGAGCTCTGAGGATTACCTGGGAAGGAATCCCACTGGGGCATTGCAGCGCACCCAAATACCTGGGAGTCACTTTGGACCGTGCTCTGACCTACAAGAAGCACTGCCTGAACAGCAAACAAAAAGTGGGCACTAGAAACAACATCATACGAAAGCTGACTGGCACAACCTGGGGATCACAACCAGACACAGTGAAGACATCTGCCCTTGCGCTATGCTACTCTGCTGCTGAGTATGCATGCCCAGTGTGGAACACATCTCATCACACTAAAACAGTGGATGTGGCTCTTAATGAGACATGCCGCATTATCACAGGGTGTCTGCGCCCCACACCACTGGAGAAATTACACTGCTTAGCCGGTATTGCACCACCTGACATCCGCCAGGAAGTAGCAGCCAATAGTGAAAGGACCAAGGCAGAGACATCTCCAGCTCATCCCCTGTTTGGGTATCAGCCAGCACGTCAACGACTTAAATCAAGACATAGTTTTCTTAGATCTACAGAGACACTCGCTGGAACACCCCAGCAAGCGAGAGTCCAAAAGTGGCAGGCCCAAACCCAGCACCTCAATTCATGGGTGATACCAGATGAGAGACTCCCCCCTGGGCACTCAGAAGACTGGGCGACTTGGAAGGCGCTGAACAGATTGCGCTCTGGCACCACGAGATGCAGAGCCAATCTTAAGAAATGGAGCTACAGGGTGGAATCCTCGGCATGCGAGTGCGGAGAAGAACAAACCACTGACCACCTGATGCAATGCACCCTGAGCCCTGCCACATGCACGATGGAGGACCTTCTTGCGGCAACCCCAGAGGCACTCCAAGTGGCCAGATACTGGTCAAAGGACATTTAACCAAATACCAAATTTACAAAATCTGTGTGGTTTCTTTCTTTCTTTTTTTTCTTTTTTTTCTTTTTTTTTCTTTTTTTTTCTTTTTAATCTCTGTGTTTGTTTTGCTCTGTTAGAATTGTAATACAATGGTTGCTGATGACACGATAAATAAATACCCATCTTCTCAGATTTGAACTGGTGACCTTTTGGTCAGCAAGTTCAGCAGCTCAGCGGTTTAACCCACTGCACCACCAGGGGCTTCCCATTTCAAGGATACCACCACATTATTCAAAACAGACATTATTTTTGAAACACCACTTTCCATGGGATCATCACCCTTAAATCCCTCCATTAAAAGAGACAGCCATCCTTTTTGAAACACTACTTTCAATGGGATAGTTCCCCTTAAACCTTTACACTAAAGGAAATAATTACACTTTGTCTTTAAACCACTAATGGAAACAGAAGGAGGATTAGCAGACCACCCACATGAATGCCCACTATCAAGCATCACAAAGTAATTGGACAAATCCACTACTTCCCATCCCAAGGAAAAATACTCGTTTTTCAGTATATGTATGAGCAGGGAGAGTTTGGAGAAAATTTCTGCCTGTCTTTAAAATCCTTTCATTCCTACACACTGCGGGAAAAGAGTCTTGTGAGAAGGCAGCCCTGCGTCATTTGATGGGCTCCATGGCAGTCCATCTTTGAAGTGTGTAGCAGGGTAGAAAGAGGACAACTACCATATAATGAGGTCCTATGAAAAGTTAAGCAATGGAACCAATATATTGTCGAAGGCTTTCATGGATGGAATTACTGGGTTGCTGTAAGTTTTTCAGGCTGTATGTCCATGTTCCAGAAGCATTATCTCCTGACATTTCACCTACATCTATGGCAGGCATCCTCAGAGGTTGTAAGGTTGGACCTCACAACCTCTGAAGACGCCTGCCATAGATGAAGGTGAAACGTCAGGAAATAATGCTTCTGGAACATAGCCATACAGCCTGAAAAACTTACAGCCACTCAATGGAATCAATTGCCTAGAGAAGTAGAAAGGTCTCATTTTCTGGACATCTTCCAAAATAGTCTGGACAGCCACCTGTGGAGGAATGCTTTTACTGAACAGAGATTGGTCTCAAAGGTCCACAAAATGTATTCCAACTCTCTGATTATATGAATCTATTATTCTATTGTTTCCATTGCATTTTGGGGTTTTTGTGGGAAAAATCTTTTGCCTAGGAAAAAGTAACTTGAGTCCTGTTAATTACACTTTACTAAAGTAGATTCATTGAACAAATTGTTGAAAGATGTGTCAACATGTAGACAAACTCCAATGTCTCTACAACTAACTGAGACAAGCAATAAGGTTGGACCCAATGTATGAGGAAAATAGTGTTTGTACTTTAATGTTTTTGTTTTGTTTTGTTTTGTAAAAATTCCCAAAACATGAAAAAGCTATTGGTGGCTGGTCATTTATTAACCCCTCTTTTATTTTTTTCTGAGTAGAAGAAATGTGTTCCTGTTGTTACCATACTAAACCATTCCCACAGCATTGAGGATGAACCTCTAATTGAGATAACTTATCTTGTTTGTTTGTTTGTTTATGTTTGTTTACTGTATTTGTATACCGCCTTTCTCAGCCAATTGGCGACTCAAGGCGGTTTCCAACAAATCAGTATACTAGATATAATAGATAAAAAACATTAAACAGTATAAGACATCACAAAAGCAATAAAAGCAACATCATCAGCGTCTCATTAAATTAAATTAAATTAAATTAAAGTAGCCACAAATCTTAAAGACCCTCACAACTTAGACAACGATAAACTCATTAGGTTTTTTTTAAGAGCAAAGCAGATCCTTGGTATTGGCTGGGGTTTGAATCCAGGATACTCATGGATACTAAAATATGTGGATGCTCAAGTATCTATTATCAATGGCATAATAAAATGGTGTCCCTAATATATAAAATGACAAAATCAAGGCTTTGGGGGTTTCGTTTTGAATATTTCATGTCAAAATCCATGGATCCATAATGGGTGGACCAATACTAGATTCTTGCTATTGCTGCAATTGATCGGCTTGGCTGCCTTTCTGGAAAATGGAGTAGACTGCATCCTGGATATTTCATTAACTTTACATTGAACAGCAGAAACATGTCCAAATGTTCAAGGATCCTATGCAAAATAAAACCAGGACTTTTTAAAATAACTGTGCCTGGATTTACATTGTCATATAAGGCAGTTTGGACTTGCATTATATGGTCAGTGTAGACAAGACATGGGCAAACTTCGGTCCTCCAGGTGCCCTGGAGTTCAACTCCCACAATTCCTAACAGCATCGGCTATTAGGAATTGTGAGAGCTGAAGTCCAAAACACCTGGATGACCTAAGCCTGCTCATGCCTGGTGTAGACCCATATAATGCAGTCCTAAACTGCCTTATATGGGTCTACATACTGACCATATAATGCAGGTCCAAACTGTCCCATATGGGTCAATATACTGACCATACAATGCAAGTCCAAAGTGCCTTATATGGGTCTACATACTGACCACATAATGCAGGTCCAAACTGTTTAATATGGGCCTACATACTGACCATATAATGCAAGTCCAAAGTGCCTTATATGGGTCTACATACTGACCATATAATGCAATCTCAAACTGTCTTATATGGGTCTAATACTGACCCAAGAATGCAGTTCCAAATTGTCTTATATGGGTCTACTTACTGACCATATAATGCAGTCCCAAACAGACTTCACAACCTCTGAGGATACCTGCCATAAATGTGGACAAAATGTCAGCAGAGAATGCTCCTGGAACATGGCTATACAACCTGGAAAACTTACAACATCCCAGTGATTCCGGCCATGAAAGCCTGTGGCGATATGTGGTCTACATACTGACCATTTAAAGCAGTCTAAACTGTCTTTTATGGGTCCACATACTGACCATATAATGCAGGTCCAAATTGTTTTATATGGGTCTATGTACTGAACATATAAAACAGTCCCAAACTGTCTTTTATGGGTCTACATACTGGCTATATAATGCAGTACCAAACCTTTTTATATGGGTCTTCATACTGACCATTTAAAGCAGTCCCAAACTGCCTTATATGGGTCTACATACTGACTATATAATGCAGTCCCAAACTGTTTTATATGGGTCTCCACTTGGCTCAAACCTTCTCAACTGTGAGGTATTTTCCCATGCCTTGATCCCAAACTCACATTTTATATTCCTTACACAACAGTATTGTTAGAAACAAATGAAGAAAAGCAGGAACGTTTTCCAACAAATTTGTCCGAGCAACACTCAATAAGTAAGAAAACAACCCTGAGATTCAAAGAATCTTACAAAGTTAAAGCAAATAGAGCTAAAATTTTATACAGATTTCGTAACAGAGTTTACAGAATCTTCCAACCAGTGGCTAGGAGTTGTTATCCAAGCTTTATTCAAAACCAAGACTCAAAAGTGCTGGACATAGACTTGTCCTAAATCCACCTTCTTTTACTTATCATTCTGGAAAGAAATATTGGCTGTCCCATCCCTGAAAAATGATGACATGCCACATCATTTCATACTGTCATTTCTCACTATACTTATACTATTCTCAAGAGCGTATGGTACCAACCACACTTCGCATCCAGTCAGTGTAGTTTCTCATTTTTAACATTTTTTTTTGAAAAGTAAGAAATTGTGGTGAAGTGAAACACCTTCAGATCATTTCATAACTGTAGGACTACTAACTCCCCATTGAATGCAGTGGTATTTACTTCCAAGTAACAAAAGTTTAGGGTCAGGCTATACATTCTGAATGCTGAAGCCATATAAATGTCTCCCACGGTAAACTCAGAAGGGGATATGCTTTCTCATGCGCTGTCCTAGACTCATTGATCCCACCTTGTCAAGGAAAAACAAAACTAGGACTGGAATTGCATATAGTTGTGTTTTGGGACAACTGCTTTCCAGGTACTGGGATGAAGCCAAGTATCTCATTTTATGCAGACCACTGAAGAGGCATTGGTTCCTAATGCCTCTCAAAGGCTGCCAATGAAGCTTACATTTCTCCGGAGCGTTCTCTCCACCTCAAGCTATTACTGATCATACTCAACTGAAAACAGGTCTCCTTGTCTCCATATGAGTCTGAAATGCTCCACCAACTCATTCCACTGCCATGTTTGTATTGTACTTCAAATGGCTTTGTTTTGCCTAAGCATCTCTTTTAAAGCAATGCTTAACTTGAAGTAGGAATGTGCCCCAGGAATCATGGCTGTGCCCCTGCCTGGAACAACGGCCTGTAATTTACAGTGAGTTATGTTTCAATTACCTTAGTGTTATAGCGTCTCAGAGAGGGCAGGCATTATGTCATGTCAGGGATACAGGCGAGGGAGAAAATACAGACGCTCCCATTACAGCCAGTGATGGAGCAGTTTTAATAATACTGCAGGAAAAAAGAGGAGGGGGAGTGCAAATGACTTTCCAACCACACCATTACTGCACATTAGTAACACAACATGCCCGGAGGGAAAAGGAAGAAGAGAAAAGAAAAAGTGTGGTGAAAAGGTACCAAAGAATTTGAAAGATTGCATAAAAGAGAGCAACAGACTAGGACGCATGAGATGACATATAATTAGAGCTGGGAAAGGGGTACTTTTAGTATTACAATTCCTAGAATACTCCAGCTAGCATTACTGGTGGTCATATTGCTTGGAAGAGTCTGAAAATTGTAGTAAAAAAGAGGAACTTGTGATATAATCTAGAACAACAGTTCTCAAAATGTGCTCCGCGGAGGACTTGAGGCTCCAATAAGCATACCAAGGGGCTCCATACTTTCCTCATCTTCCCTCCTCCTCCCCCCTCCACACTTTTCCTCACCTCCCTTACCCGCAAAAGCCCCCCCCCCCCAACGCTTCCCTTGTCACCTAGATCCTTTTCCCCTCACTTCCTTGCTTCCAAAACCCAATTCCCCACCACCACCACCACCACCACTTGGGGAAGGGGTGCTTTGATACTGCTTTTTCTGCAAAGCAGAGGGGTATTGAACTGGATGGCCCCTGAAGTTTCTGTTGCTGTTGTTGTTGTTTTTGTTGTTTTTGTTGTTGTTGTTGTTGTTGTTGTTGTTGTTGTTGTTGTTGTTGTTAGAGGCCATTAAAATTACAACACAACTCATTAAAAACCCAACTCATAAAAAACCCTTACCACCACAGTAAATAAATAGCCAAGGATATATCTAAGTAAAAAAGAAAAATATATTTGCCTGCAAGCAGAAAAAGAGCAGAAAGGGGGCCAGCCAAGCTTCTTATGGGGCAGAATTTCACAGCATGAGGACAGCCATCAAGAAGATCTTCCTTCAATTCCTTACCAAGTATGCCTGTAGTGACCCCTGAAGCTTGTACAACTTAGAAAGTTTCATAGAGAAACATGCAGTCTTTCAGGCAGTTCAATATGATTGTACCAAAAATGCAGGAGATAAGCAAGCATGGCTTTATGCAGTTTTATGTAGTGGTTTAAATTTTCTTTAAAGATTTTTAAAGTCTTTCATAGACTCTTTCTGGAACCAACCTTGGATCTTGCTCTGGATGGAAGTTGAAATATAAGTAAGTAAATGTGTAATATTTTACATAGAAATAGTGAATAGACAGATCTTCATTTCAATGAGTGAATTATGAATTGCCTTATTTCTACAAATAAATAAATGGTCGAGGATATGCATGATTAATAAATATATGTAGAACACAGCTTTCTCTGTATATCTAATAGGCACAGCCTGAGTTACTTTGAACCTCTATATTGGGAGAGAGGTGTGATAAACATAAAATAAAATAAATAAACAGAGTCTCCCCCCCCCCCCCGACACACACACTGAGAATGTCACTGTTTCACACATGATTTTGAAAACTTATCATATGTCTATGATCCCTATAACCTTGCTATCTGTGTGAGAAAATAAGAGGGCTTAAATTGGGGCAACACTCATACACAGATTTTTAGTATTTGGGGGGGGGGGAGGGGAAGAAAATTAGAAGAAAAAACTCCCATGTACATAGATTCAGAATTCAGCTTTTATTAGGAGACCCTTTGCCTGCCTCCAATCAGTTACACTTTCCATTTTACCCATTTTTTCACCAATCAGCACATGTGCAGAGTCCCATTTTCCACTATATAATTGCAGTAGGAGATCCTTTTGCAAATCCAAATCGTAATCCAGAGCTCCAGTCCAAGGTCTATTCATTCACAGTTCTCATAAGTCATTGCAGTTGCTGTTTTGTCAGCTGCCCAAATGCTTGGTCCAAAAGCCAAGATTCAAGCTTTTTTTCTAAAGGAGAGGAGAGAGGGAGTCATCCTGGTTTCACTGGGGATTGTGTTCCATAGATGGGGGCCACCACCGAGAAGGCCCTGTCTCTCGTACCTCCCAATCGTGCTTGCAAGGGTGGCAGGATTGAGAGAAGGGCCACCCCTGATGATCATAAACTCTGAGGTGGATCATAGAGGGAGATACTGAAGTCCTAGCTTCATTCACACCTAGCTCCAGCAGACAAGAGTCCTTTGTCTCACCCTGGTCATTCCACAGATATATATATATAAACACTTTTTCCTAGTTCCAACAGACCTCACTACCTGTGAGGATGCTTGCCATAGATGCAGGCGAAACATCAGGAGAGAATATCTCTAGACCAGGGGTCCTCAAACTAAGGCCCGGGGGCCGGATACAGCCCTCGAAGGTCATTTACCCAACCCTCGCTAAAAGTCAACCTAAGTCTGAAACTACTTAAAGCACACAATAACAACAACAATCCTATCTCATCAATCAAAAGCGTCTACACTTCCCATTGAAATACTAATAAGTTTATATTTGTTAAAATTGTTCTTCATTTTAATTATTGTATTGTTTTTGTTTTGTTTTTTTCACTATAAACAAAATATGTGCTATGTGCATAGGAATTCATTCGTTTTTTTTCTTCAAATTATCATCCGGCCCTCCAACGGTTTGAAGGACTGTGGCCTGGCCCTCTGTTTAAAAAGTTTGTGGACCCCTGCTCTAGACCATGGCCATTTAGCCCGAAAATACTTACAACAACCCAGGTAAGCAACTGTTTGAGGCTATTTATAGACAAGTAAAGGCTTGCCACCAAGAGCCCTTGAAAGGGCTGCATTATTGTCCAGAATAAGTTCTAGTTCATTGATGATATATTGGCTGCTGTAGCTTGAGGAATGTTTGTTCTAATTCTATGACTTTGGAAGCCCTGTCATGTAGGTCTGAGCAGATGTGTGGCTGTAATCAGTGGCTCCAAAGTGTGTTTAGAGAGGAAACTGGAGGCATGTAAAGAAATATTTTGCAATTAGTGGGTTTCCTATATAGTACGATACTTAAATATCCATTGTATAGCTTTATGGTGGTGCCCAGAAAAGGAACATGTTCTGCTGATAGTTGTAGGTTGAGACTGATCGCAGGGTAAAATGTGTTGAAATTCTGATTGTCAGTGGATCCTCTCCATGAGTCCAAATGATAAAGACTCATGGCTACTATATGTATTTTGCATACCTGCAATTTCCATCCTGAATACAGGTCACTGAAGTATAATGTCTTGCACAATGTTCATTTACTTCCTAGTCAGAGTTCCTTAGCTCATGCAACTATTTTGCATGTGTTATATATTGCATTTTAAATTGATTTGCTGTTTTGTAAGCTGTCTCTGTTCTGCTCCCCCAGTGAAAATTGCCTGGTTACACTTCTGCCTGGTGGTATAATAAGTTCTTAAGGAATCCACTCCAGCCCCTTCCTGCAAGATGACAATAACTCCATTTTCTCCTGTAATTTGGTTTAACTCACCACCCAAAGTACTAATCAGGATTTGCTGATGGGAGTGTTAGAGTGAAAAATCTCCCCAGCTCATAAAGAGCGCAGCAAGCACTACAATATTTTTGGGAGTTAGAACAGTTCACTTTAAGATGAGAAGAGAAATTACCCCCAAGAGGATAAAGATAAAAAATGCTTCCTACACTGTTCCATACCTCAGTGTTGTACAGTTACCCATTCAATACACTTGCCTTCAGAAAGAATAAAATATACCCCTGAAGTCAGTAATGTGAGGTGTTGACTTTTATAAACCTCTAGGTTTTTTTCCATTCCTGTTAAACATTGTTCTCTTGAAGTGCCGAGATTTCCAATTAAAAAAAAGTGCATCTAATTTCAAGAACCGTTTCTTTTATTTCTTTTGAATTGGGTAGATCTGCAACTTCTGACTCCCTCTCAGTTGCCTTCTTGCACTCACTCTTGTTCTCTCCCTCATTCTCTCCCATTCTCCCTCTTTATTTTCTTGACACAAATGGCAGTCATTGCTCAGAAAATGTGCTGGGTTAGCCTGCTTAGTAATTCAAACCTTTTATTCGGGTTACCATTATGTACTAAAGAGGGAAATATGTATTGGCTAAATGGTGTTCTTATAGATGTTCCCATTGTGGAAAGTAAGGTTGAGCTTATGCACACACACTCATATGGGTCTTTCCAAATCATTGCTCTATTTATCACATACAATGGAATTTTCCTAATACTCAATTCCACCTTTCTCTCGCTATTACCCTTACTTTATCTTACTCAGGGGACAAAGGTCTCTATGTAAAGAGATTTTACCAGTTTATTTCAGGGGTTTTTTTTTCTATCCAGAACAAAAAGCAGCACCTCACACTTCCCCCACCCACCCCAAATGATTCAATCATCTTCCATGCAGAGTATTCCTAAAGTATTGATTGATGGAACTTCTTTCTGCAGTGGGGCACTCTGAACAGGGTGGCCTTAAATCAGTAGAGAGGATTAAACAAAATGCAGTGCATTGTCGAAGGCTTTCATGGCTGGAATCACTAGGTTCTTGTGGGTTTTTTCGGGCTATAGAGCCATGTTCTAGAGGCATTTCTCCTGACGTTTCGCCTGCATCTATGGCAAGGTAACCTCACACCTCTGAGGATGCTTGCCATAGATGCAGGCGAAACGTCAGGAGAAATGCCCGAAAAAACCCACAAGAACCTAAAATGCAGTGCGTTTTCTTCTGTGCCAATGGTGACTGACACCTGTTGATTTCCCTTCATTGGCCAGTTGAGTTGTCAAAGAGGTCTGGCACATTAATTTTCTGGCCATTCTCTGGAGTTGTGCTTGGGGATGGGAACTATATAGCCCTTTGGATATTGGTGGACTGCAACTCTTGTGGTTAGTACTGATGTAAGTTGTAGTCCAACAATATATGGACAGTCATGATTTTCAAAGATGCATTCTGAGGTATTTTTGGAAAAAATGTTAAACACCACCATAGCCTCTACTTCAGAAACCAACAGCCAACTAGCCATGAGTGGGAGAGCCAAATGCTTCCCATCTAACCCTGCATATTAAATGTTTCTGACTCTGATTAAGAAAGTGCATTAAATAATTTCACACCAGTCCGAAAGTGTTTGGGTCTGGGGAATAAATTAATCATATTTTATGCTGGTTTCAAAAAGTGGCTAATTTCTACAGATCTGAGAACTTGGGAGTTTAGAAAACATGAGTGTTAGTAAGGTTGAATCTGGGGATTCATCCTTGCAAACTAAGGGCATTGACTGTTTAACTTTTAGGGACCAGGGTATAAACCCTTTCTAATTCAACCTTGTCACATCTCAAGTCCGATTATTTCCCTGTCTCTCTATGATTTCTCCCTTACAAATAATCCTGCTCCTTTATCTCACCCTGAGTTTTTAAATCATTTTATGTGCATGCGGCCCGCTCACTGTCATTATGTTTGGTTTAGTTTTTTCTTCTTCTTTTCTTTATGTTTTGTGTATATTGTTTATATGGTTATATGTTTTATATTTTAATGCTATGTTGTTTATTTTATTGCAATTTGTATCTTATTTGATTGTATTTTGTTGTTTGGGCTTGGCCTCATGTAAGCCGCCCCGAGTCCCCGTTGGGGGAGATGGTGGCGGGGTATAAATAAAGATGATGATGATGATGATGATGATGATGATGATGAAAACCCGCTCAGCTTAATGGCATGTATATAGGACATGGGATTGGATTCTACATCCAGCAAGTGGAGTGTAACTCTTTTCCATGCAGTTCTGTGCCTCTGTCCCGTCTTTCAGCTGTCAATCCATTGGGACCATGTATGATGATGATAACGATTACTGATGAGGGAGAAATGAAGAGGGAAAGAAATTCAGCTAGGGAAAAAGCAGTGGGCCTTGCTTTAGAGATTTTACTCCAGCTCAGAACTCAGACTAACTTCATCTTCATTGTCTGAATTTCCTGCCCTCTCTCTTCCATCCTGATGGGTAAACAGCAGCAGCACCTCCCAGGGTTTGACAGTTGTCAGGTGAATGCATGGGACTACTAAATAGCTTCCTGTGCATATGTAAGCCATACTTACATCGATGCATGTCACTAGCAGAATCCTGCCAATGCTATTCTCCATTGTGTTAATAGCAATACCCATTGATTTGGTCAATAAAAATTTGTTAAAACAAAAGTTTTGGTTTATTAGTGAATAATTTACCCAAATTTATGAAATGTGTATTCGGAATGGAGAATACTAAAGCTTTTGTAAACATCAAATATAGAAGAAAATGAAATTATGATATTTCCATACTCCTTAGGTAGGAATTTAAGCATGTTGCAGAGGTTGTTTTGCATTGCTTCAACCAAGTGTCCAAGTTTCTGTTCTTGCTAGCATTTGTTTTTGCTGTTATCAACATTTTTATTGAGTTTCCAATAAAGTTTTTAAAGAGAAGATTTATGACAATGCATGCCATGCAGTCATTCAGCTATCAATAACAGTTTATGTCTGCAGGCTGGCATTTTATATTACTACAAAGACTTCAGAGGGTTGTCTAGGAGTGATGCAGTGAAATATTGACTCTGACCCACTGAAAAACTAAAATTTGGATGTGGATGTGCAGTAAAGTGATCATCATCAGAGGTGTGCAAAACCTGGGATGTCATTTTGGGTTTCTGACAAATTCAGTGATTCATAGATATCAACTACAGAAATGCAATGTGGGAAGCCCCCCATCCTCGAACCCAAACAATACAAAATGAAACAAAATTTAATTCTAGAAAAGTTTTTTTTTAGTTTCATTAGTATATCCTGATTGGCTTTTTTCCCCAAGTTGAAGCAAGCAATCTCTTCAAGGGGGAAATGGGGCTGAGTGCAGCCATACTTGCTGCATTACATGCTCTTCCTCCGTCAATCATAGGATTGGTTTTTCTCTCCATTCACCCCCTGTTGTAAAGTTGTTTTTCTAGTTCCAGAAATTCCTGCTGCCAACTTCTGAATGGCAACTGCTTCTGTTTTCCTCCCTGCAAGCTGTTTCCTCCTCTCAGTAGAAGAGAGAATTTTTTTGAAATTTTCCTTAAAATCAGTGCTTGAGCAAAACGTTCTGAAACTTGGGAGGAATTATGCGCTGCATATGTTGTTCCATTGTCCAGAAATTCAAGGGGACCCCTCCTGTAGTTTTTTTAAATGATATTGGTAAAAACTAAAAATGTCCAAAACATCAAGGCATGAATGAAATGTTCTGAAACTTGGGAGGGTTACAGTTGGAAAATTGCCCTACAAGTGTCCCAAGTTTCAGCCTAATAGCTATAAAATGATGGTGAAACAAGCCTCTACAATTTCTCCTAAAAGTGACCCCCCAAATGCCACTTAGCCTAATCCAAATCAAAAGACTGTAATTGAATAAAAATCATTAAATTAAAATAAAAATCCTATCAGTGTGGCAACTTTCATCCTAAAAGTCAGAAACATTTGAAAACCCAAAGTTCTCTGAAGCTGAAAGAGTGTGACTAGTCCAAAGTGATTAAATTGGGAAAAATACTAAAAATCAGTTTTATTCATGTTCTGTTACTGTGAAGAAATTGAAAATAATACCTCTTTGGGAGATATATATATATATATATATATATATATATATATTCCCTAAAATCAGTGGATGAGTGAAGCAATATGAAATTTGGGAGGCTTACAGTTGTAAATGTGTCTCACAGGTGTCCCAAGTTTCATCCTTATAGCCATAAAAATGATGGAGAAACTAGCCTCTAAAGGTTACTCATTGCCACCAATGGAACAAAAATAACAAAATGATAATAAAACTTTGGAAATTCGGATTCAAAACAAAACATCACCCCTCCCCCTGAATTTTTTGAAATATTTTTGAAACAAAACAAAGACCATTCAAATTTCAAAACGAAATTCAAAACAGATTTCTGCCATTTTGCATGCTCTGTCTTACTATATAACCAAACAAAAGGAACTAGTATGATATAGCGATTTGAGCATTGGACTATGACTTGGTAGAAGACAGAATTAGCATCCTTGCTCAGTCATGAAAACCAACTAGGTGACCTAGGGTAAGTCACATTTTCTCATTCTTAAAGGAAGCCAAAGATAACCCACCGACCCACCCCCCTCAACTAATCTTTGCAAAAGAATTCTATGATAAGTTCACTTTAGTTAGAAATGACTTGAAAGCACATAACAACACAACAATGACAACTAGTCCTAATAACTGTATTCATTTTTTCTCCTCCAACAAAATTTAAAGATGTCGAACACCAGGCTCAAGACAGAATCATGGGGTTCCCAACTCGTCATTTCTTTCCAGGATGATAAGGAGCTGTTGGTGAGTACACTGAGAGTCCTTCCAGACAACCCTATATCCCAGAATATCAAGGTAGAAAATCCCACATTATCTGAGTGTGGACTCAGATAACCGAGTTCAAAGCAGATATTGTGGGATTTTCTGTCTTGATATTGTCTGCTCCCTCAACCAGCTACAATCCACCACAATAGTATTATCTGTTTCACATTTTACCAGCTTCTCTTTGACAATGTGAGGGAGGACTATCCTAGCCCTTATTTGCATTGGTTTGCAAAAGTCCTCTTGTCATCATCCAAGGATATTTGCAAGCACTTTCTATCTATATTTTCTGTAATGTATACATCAATTTCTAAAGTGCAATGTATGCACTTTTGTGCACATTTTCCAATTGACTAAATCAGGTTGTCATATTTCTCAACTGTGAGCATTTTTCTCCATGTGCATTTTAAAAAATGTATTCATGATTTCATACATATGAAACCTGTAACCTGTGGAATTTTTCACAATGAGGTTCAGAAGATTAGAAAGAAACTGATAGTTTTGTCACAAATCCTGCAGCTCCGTAACACATCCTGATTCTCATACTAACCATAGAACAATAGCATCTCAGATAACTGAAGTCCCTTACACTATCAAATAAATAATTATACTGAAATATTGTTGGTACATGAGATGCCTTTGTTTGTTTATTTGTTTGTTTTTGAAAGATGATTCAGGCACCATAATAGGGTCAGACACAATGATAACTGGCTAACAATATTTTTTAATGTATTGTATTGCTTTTTAATGTATTTTTATTGCTGTTGACCTGTTTATGTTAATTGTTGTACTTTGATTGTTTCTTTGTTGGCATCTAATGACTGCCAATTGTAAGCTATCCTGAGTCCCCCTTCAGGGATTGAGAAGGACGGGATACAAATGTTCTATAAAAGAAAGAAAGAAATAATAACAAATGCCACTGTTACTTATAACCATCAGGACATTGCAAATTAGAATTTCAATTTATAATGACACTTGATTAAGAGCAACACATTCCCTGAGAGATAGAGAACAGATGATGCTGGAAGCTTGCTGTTATGGTCACAGTGGACACAGTCTTCTCTTTTTGCAAGATTGCAAAGAAAATAACATTTACAAGGACTCAGACCTATTAGGATTCAGTTTCAAAGCTGGAGTCTGTTTCTGAGAAGGGAAATGAAATTTAATAAGGTTTTACAGAATCAGGAAGCATCTTCTTTAATAGCATAGGAGACCTACATAAGTATGCATTTATTAACAAAGCATTGGGGATTTAGGTGTGAGAACAAAGTTAAAAATTGGTTCAACACTATAAGGTTTGGGTGTTAACATTTTGTTTCAAAAAAACTCTCACCTAACAGTCATACAGCTTGGATTTAATGTTTGTGAGCAAGGTCACGTGGGTAAATCTGGCCAGGCAAGGGTTTGCTGAGGGCTGTACTGATCTATATGTAGATATTCTGCTGGAAGACAAAGCACAGAAGCAGAGGGAAAGAGAACAAGAGGGGGAGCTAGTAGGAGAAACAGCATTACAGGGAAAGGCAAGGTCAGAGGAAATAACATGGCAATTATAGATCTGGCTTTAGGAGTGAGTAGAAGTTGGAATTGAATGAAGAATAGACCACTATTGAGAGACACTGACATTTAAGGCTTTTTTCAAGTATATAGGTGCTTCACCTAGAATTGATACTAACAAATTGTTTTTGTGGATTTTTGTGACTTGTGATGTAGGGCCCTTCCACAAAGCCCTATATCCCAAAATATCAAGGGAGAAAATCCCACAATATCTGCTTTGGAGTGTGTTATCTGTATCCACACTCTGATAATGTATGATTTTCTGCCTTGATATTCTGAGATATAGAGCTGCGTGGAAGGGCCAATAGTCTTGCACAAATGTGGAATGCAGCTACTTGGATAATTAGCTTTGAGGGCCATTTCCACAACACAGATGCCCCCACCCCCTTGCATTAAGCATAGTGATTCTAGAGCAGTGTTTCTCAACCTGGGGTCCCCAGATGTTTTTGGCCTTCAACTCCCAGAAATCCTAACAGCGGGTAAACTGACTGGGATTTCTGGGAGTTGTTGAAATATTCTTTTGTGAGAGGTTAGACTGGCCCTCTCCCTACTTTCCTTTGCCAGCTGGTGAGGGCATTTTTATTTAAGCACATTTTTATGTAAGGCAGGGTTACTTTTTATTGGGCATTTTTACATATTTTTAAACTTTTTGTGTTTTTAATCAATGTTAAATTGTGTATGTATGATTTTAATAGTACTGCCTCATGTTCCTTGGCATTTCATCTAGCAAGAATACAGAGAATTTGATCACTCCCATAACACAGAAAGTGCCTCTGCCCATTTCTAGTAAAACCATACACTTCATTCAAGTGGCTGTTGTCTCCTTCCATTCTGATGTGCAGAGTACCCACATCACAGGAGCTATTTTTTGTGTATTTTTCATTGTGCAATTGCAGAATTTCAAAGTGCTGAAATTGCACAGTTACAACAACAAAACATTTTAAAATAAAAATATAATTATTTGCCAGTCTTTTTCTGTCTCTAAAGGGTAATGGCAGCAGACAGAACATCACGGGCATGAAAAGACTGCCCACATGCATGCCCACACTGAAATATCACAAAAGAACTGAAAATGGGCAAATGTTCCATTTCCATTCCCACTAAAAAATATCAGTTTCTTAACATTTCTAAGTGTAGGGAGACAAGTGAAGCCAATTCAAGACCGTATTTTAGATCCACCCATTTTGACTTATAGTGGAGACAGAGTCCCAAGGGCAACCTTTGGAACAAGCTATACATCATTTGATGAGATTTGTGGAATTCCATCTTTAAAGCTTGTATACATGGGGGTACCTTCGATATGATGAGGCCCTTAGTGTTTTTGGAACCTGCCTTGGATCCCCCGGGAGAAAAAATAGCATATAAATAAATTATTTTAAAATAAAATACAAATAGTCTTGTGCAGCCAGTAAATATGATCATAGAAACATAGAGTTGGAAGAGACCTCATGGGCCATCTAGTCCAACCCTCTGCCAAGAAGCAGGAATATTGCATTCAAAGCACCCCTGTCAGATGGCCATCCAGCCTCTGTTTAAAAGCCTCCAAAGAAGGAACCTCCACCACACTCTGGGGCAGAGAGTTCCACTGCTGAACAGCTCTCACAGTCAGGAAGTTCTTCCTAAGAGCCGCCGCAAACTACAGGAAAGCGGGAGCGTGCTTGCGCTTGCGCTCGCTCCGAAGCCCCGCCTTTTTTCCCCGAGGCTGCTCTCTCTCTTGCTAGCGTGCCTGTTTTCCCTTGCTAGGCCAGCGATGCGAGCGTACTCTCGCTGTTGAATTCTGAAAACAGGCACGCTAGCAAGAAAGAGCAGACTCGGGGAGAAAAAAGCGGGGCTTTGGAGCGAGCACAAGTGCAAGCACGCTCCCGATTTCCTGTAGTTTGCGGCGGCTCTAATGTTCAGATGGAATCTCTTTTCTTGTAGTTTGAAGCCATTGTTCCGTGGCCTAGTCTCCAGGGAACCAGAAAACAAGCTTCCTCCCTCCTCCCTGTGACTTCCTCTCACATATTTATACATGGCTATCATGTCTCCTCTCAGCCTTCTCTTCTTCAGGCTAAACATGCCCAGCTCTTTAAGCTGCTCTTCATAGGGCTTGTTCTCCAGACCCTTGATCATTTTAGTCACCCTCCTCTGGACACATTCCAATTTGTCAATATCTCTCTTCAATTGTGGTGCCCAGAATTGGACACAATATTCCAGGTGTGGTCTAACCAAGGCAGAATAGAGGGATACCATTACTTCCCTAGATCTAGACACTGATGGATGTGGCTCCCTGAAAAGCTAGTGTTCTAGACAAATTAATAGAATCTAAATGTTTTGAATGGAAAACTACAAAAAGGTGGCCAAATATTTGAAACTTATTGAATCACTCCCATCTAATCGTGTGCAAGTAGTGAATTTAGTGGGAATGGTCTACTCAGAAGTAGGTATACTGAGACATTTTATTTGGTTTCAGATAATTTCTTTAATTGGCTAAACATATTCAAAGACAGGATTTGATATTTGGATATGTGGATGATTTTGATACTTTTCGGTCTTTCCGTTGATTATCAGAATTTCCTTTTAGGGAAAACTTTTGGAAACAGGGAAACAGAAAAGAGGAATTTTCTTCCCTTCATTCCTCACATTCATAGAAAATTTAATATTTTTTATTATTTCTGATTTGCCTTAATGATATCATCATACAGCCAAATCTGGCTGATGATGATGACTTGTTAGCATGATTTTGAATCTTTTTTCTTTTACATTCTCATATAGCTAAATTTGATTGGTTTGCTTCATGAAACTGTAATTTGTAATTGTTCATTAATATAGCATGCAGCCTCTCAGTATTGCCACATGAGTACTACATTGCCAATATTAAAAGCTATACATGTTGAGAAATATCAGTTTGTGGACAGTCTGGAGGTACACTACTAGGTCAAATCTGATACTGAGAATGAGATGACGGCAGGACTGGGATTGAAGTGATACTGTATGTTCTGTTACAATCCAACTTTACTATAGTATTTGAAGACCATCTGCCTGGCTAACTTTTTGCTAGCCTCAAAGGTGGAAAAGGTGCAGTTTTATAACAAAAAATCTGTGAGATGTAGTCTTTGCTTCTTTCATTTGGCATGCAGAGTCTCATAAAAATGTCTACCCTTGGTTATTTCTTTGTTAAAGAAAATGCCTTTCACGGCACCTGCAAAATTAAATTCTTTTTAATTCTTAAACCCTTGTCAGTCAGAAAGACAAAAAGGAGCACTATTAATAAACTTAAGCCAGCTGATTCTTTAAATAGCACTGATTATTTGATGGAAGTGATAAAATTGATAGGAAGTGATTAAGAAATGATAGAAAATTATGCACAACTTCACTTCAAGAAGCCATGTGGTAAGTGGACCTCTTGAAAATGACACAAATCCCTCACCGAGTCATTAAACATGTTTGGGGCGGGGAGGGTTGTCAAGGGGACCACCATCAAAACTGCCTGGAAAGACACTATCAAAACAATCCTGTGGTACAGCAAGGAACACTTGAGGTGGTTGCCATGCATGCAACTTGAAGTGGTTGAAAGCATATAAATAATTTAAACACAAGCAATACTTGGAAGCAATTGGTAGCACTTCAGGCCCTAAGAAACACTTGACAAAATAAAGGGTACCTTAAGCATCAAAGTACACGTGGGTAATTAAAGGAGATTGAACAAATGGAAATGCTTTAGGCAACTGAAATCACTTTAAGTAGCTTTGGTACATTAAAAGCAATTGTAAACTAGATAGATAGATAGATAGATAGATAGATAGATAGATAGATAGATAGATAGATAGATAGATAGATAGATAGATAGATCAATAGGCATACAGATAGGCAGATAAGCAGGCAGATGTAAATAGATGGGGCATTTTTTTTATTCAGAAAGATTTTTTAGATACATTGATCATAAAACAACATAAGGTGTCATACCAGCTGAAATGTATTCTGCACACACAGTTCCATACAATAACTCCAAAGTAGTTAGCAGGAACTTCGGTCTTCTCACTCTGTGCCTTTTAGCTGAAGTTATTTTATTACCAGCAGAGCCTTGTTGCCCTATCCCAACCTTTTCAAACCTCAAGAAACTTAGTAGCAGGGTTTTAACTGGGAATATTTAATCCTGGTATGTGTAATTCCAGGATAATTACACAAACCAGGTATGTTTTAATCCTGGTATGTTTTAATGTTTGCATATTTGTATATTTTAAATTATGTGATCATACTTTTAATTGTAAGCTGCTTTACATCTCCTTTGGGAAAGATAAAGTGGGGTATACATAAGCATAACAACAACAACAACAACACAACAGCTAGCACAGGGATCTTGTTTTCTGTGTACTAATCTTGTTGTGTTTTAAATAATAATACAAAAGGATTTATCTTTTTATGCCTTTGAAATATTGATTATGATTTTATATCCTATGATTTGTCACACCTGAAGTAGAACCATTAAACCAATTAGATTTGCCTATGTGTTGGGTCAGTGAGTCTACTCTGGAATTAGAATACATTCAAGATCTTGCCAGTAAAATCTGAGTAATAATAATAATAATAATAATAATAATAAACCTTATATAGTGCTTAGCTATATACAAAGGTCCTCCAGACATTCCCAATATATACAATGGAGAATGAGACTGTGGTGGCAGGCCGCAAACACTATAATAGCACAAGATAAATGGAGAGACAAGCTGTGTGAGATGCTTTTATTGAACAGGATGTTAAAATGAAGAACACAATCAATGCAGTAATATTTAATTCAATACAGACCCATGACTGGGAATGTTCTCCCTCTATTTCATGCTGTCATGAAAAAGTCCATTATTTGCTGTATCTCTGCACAAGTTGTCAAGGACTTGGAAAGCTTCCTCCCACATCCCAAAACACACTCACACATTGAGTGCCAGAACAACTAGAGTTCTATCATTGCTGGTTAAAATATATAAAGAAGGAAGGGAGAAGATGGCTGCCATGGATGCTTTTGTGGTACATTAATATAAAAAGGTGTTTTAGATGTTTTTCCCATTTGGTTTCTTGTTGTTTTTGTTGTTGCTGTGTGCCTTTTGTAAAGATTTCAATTCATATCCTACTGCTACCTACACCAAATGTTAGGATCTCCACTTACATCCCATCACTGGGACTATCGAATGGGTTTTTACCATTCCGGCAATCATATTAATCTCACCATTGTGGCCAAATGTGGGGATGTTCATTCTAAACCCCACCAAATGCAAAGGCTTCCACAATGTTCTCTGCAAACATTACATGTGAGAGCTGTCCAGATTGCCACTTCTGCCACATGCAAGGACATCCTCTGGCCCCACATATTTGATACCAGCTGTGGAGTCAGTCTGAACACCCACAAGTGGGTGATGCCCAAATAGGACATCACTCTCCCACTTCAATGCTCCCACCACTGGCATTGTCTGAACACGAGCGCTCAGATAGATAGTAATTCTGGAGGCAATACATGTATAAAACAAAAACAAAAAATGTTTAAAGAAGTAGATTATTTAAAAACAGCATTAAAAACACTTTCTCTACTCAAGCTATATTAAACTCAGTCAACTCAAGCTCACTTCTCTCAATCTAATTCTAATCTAATTTAAGCTCCTTTGCTTGCTGCACTCTTTTACACATTGCTCTTCACTTAAACAAAAACCCCAACAGCCATTCATGAACTGTCTCATGTAAATTTTTCAAAACATTCCACTGATTAGTATTAATTTCACCATTCCATACTCTTCTTCCTCCCAACAGCTACTTACTTCATACTTGCACAATAAATTAAACAACACTGCTATATACAAATGGATGATGCCACATCTCCAAGTTGACTCGGATTTAGGGAGACCCTGTCCTTGGGTTTTCTTGGCAAGGGGGTGGCTTTCTGTTGCCTTCCTCTGAAGCTGAGGAAGTGCAACTTGCCCATAGTCACCCAGTGGGTTGCCATGGATGAGCTGGGATTTGAGCACTGGTCTCCTGCAATCATAGTTCAACAGTCATTAAGTAGCTCATTCATTTTTTACATGATTTTGGTTGTTTTGCACACATGGGGCACTATGACTGGAATGAATTTCCCATTAAAGATCATTAGAAACTTTCATTTATTCTTAAAGTATATATTTTTATTCCATTGGGTGTTAGGAGAATACTATTAAAAGTATAATGTAATTGTCATTCTTTCAAACTGGTTGCTGACCATAGTAAAGTCAACTGACAATAGAACTGTCACACCTGTACTGGAGTGAGCTGATCTGATTCCAACTAGCTGCATGAGGAAATGGCACTAGCAAATCTACATTCCTAAGTGGTTTCAGTCCTTGTGGTTCATGGTATACATCCTTTCAAAAGCAAAGGTCATCATTTCAGTAAAGATAGATCAGAAGATGGGAAAGTGCAGCCTAGGTTGAAAGGTTGAATGTGGAGTCCCACAAATCCACCCCCCCCCTCCCAATTTCTTTTTTTAAAACATGGGATTTTTTTTGCCTCTGGTCACTTCCTAACACTACTCAGGGAATGTGGAAAGCAGCATAAAATAAAAGTAGAATATTTTATGCAATCGTTGAAATATAAACTTTTCTTTGTTTATGTTGCCACATGGATTGTTCCCTCACAAAACATCACTCAATTGTCAAATTGCATGTCTATGGTTTTATGAGTAGAAGTTGCACTCAAAGCCATGTGATTAACCCAAACCCTGTGGTTTCTGGGCCCAAACCTGAGAATTCTATACATTATTGTTTCTTTCAGAAAGAAGACACTGAGGTGTGTTAATAAAACACAAGTATCTTTTCTGCTCGCAAGTTTCCATGAGGATGTGATGAATTGCCTACCTTTTAGGCCAGGGAAAAACTCGGGAAGTAGGCCAAAGTATTTTGGCAGCCATTTTATGAGATGGTGCAGGGAGGCAGCCATCTTAGAGTACTCATTTCCTAGAGGAGGTGGAGCTTGGGAACAGTCTGGAGGGAAATGTGAAGAATCCTTGTGATTGGCTGGGAGAAAGTGGGCGGAGTTTAGATAGAGTGCAGAAAAAAGTTGCCTGAAAGGGTGTGTTTTAAAATCTGGCAGGTTAGTCAGGGTCTGTGTTTCAAAGAAGAAAGTCAGGTTCTGGGATTTGAAGAAGACAGTTGGGAGAGAGTGAGTTAGGAAAAGAGAAGTTAGAGAAGCCAAAGTGGTTAGAGTTTACAGATAGCTATTAGGAAGAATAGCTGATATAGAGTATAGACAGATCCAAGGGAAAGGACTGTCTGGAGTTTTAGGAATTCTAGTCAGAGGGAAGTCTGCTAGTTTCCTGAGGGAGTGAAGAGTTGTTTTTGGAACTAAGCATTGAACTGTTTTAAAGTAACCATAAGCTTCATCTCTTTATTGCAACCATTACGCTTAAGTGCCTGTATTTTTTTGGAAATACACACAAATAAACAACTTTGTTTTTTGTTAATTAACAATTGTCTCAAGAGTGCCTCTGTTTGAAGACGTTCCATAGCAGTTTAGGGAACACAGAGTTCCCAGATTGGTGGCAGCGACATTTTAGGAGAATCTCATTGTTTGTTACCTCAGAATTCTGAGCCCTGGGTGCGAATCCAGCACATTCCAGCCTACTTAAAACCTCTTGCCAAACCAAAAGCTGAACATTCCTTTTATGTGTGGTGGTGGGCAGTTTTCACAGTAAATTACCTCAGAATACAGTGTGTTGGGGGGGGGGGGCAAAGTCTCTACAGCCTCCAAGTATATGAGTCGTTTTTAAATAATAATCTTTTACAGAGGACATAGCTGTAAACCACTGCATGGTGTTGGCTAGCTGCATTTTCCCAATACTACTAGGCTTGTATCATAAACACAAGTATATTTTCTGTTCACAAATCTTCATGAGGACATAGTTGTAAACCACTGCCTGGTGTTGGCTAGCTGCATTTTCCCAGAACTACTAGGCTTGTACCAGGAATTGAAAATTATGTTCAAAGCACACTATGTTGACAAGTACATCAACCAAGAGGACTTCACCCTTTGAACTGGGTTGCTTTTTTTCCGCAGAGATTCACTTAAAAGGAATCCCGGTATTTTGGGTATTGATTTCCACATGAAGTATGGAAAATGTAGTCATTCAAGCGGGTTTGAATGCTGTCAGCAGGTATTCTTCAAAGCCAGTTACATTCTCGAACTGATCTTCTTTACTTATTTATTCCTTCCTCAAAGTCCTTCTGCCTCCCCTGCATTTCTCTACTACATTCAGCAGGCTCTTAATTATTCCTCAGAGTGTTATAAGGGGGAAACCATTGAAAACTATACTTATCCCACCTTTAGATTACAGAAATAATGAGAAATTTAGAATAAGTTCGATTTTGGTGTTTTCCTTCCTTCCTTCCTTCCTTCCTTCCTTCCTTCCTTCCTTCCTTTACACTCCCAGCCAGCCCTGGATCATTTTTGCCCTGTTTAATGTTGTCTGCTTGGCAACACTAATACTGCAGCATTTGGGGGTAACTTCAGTGGATGGTAATTTATGGGAAACCTTTTGGAGCAGGAACATGGGACCACCATTTTAATTGGAGTAACCTCACTAGACAGAGGAGAAAAAAGATCTGACAGGAGACAGCGGTGCATGGAGAGAACGGTAAACAGCTCTCTGCTCTTATGTCTTTATCTGTCCACAGATCCATCAATACACATCACCTTCTCCTGCTCTAGTTTCCCTTTTGAGCATGGCTGCTGAATTAATGTTTCGTGCACGTTTCAAAGCGTTGTGAGTAATGAGACTTTGTTGGCATATACTCTGTGTAAAATAAACACATGTGTGCACACAAATCTCTATAAGAGAAAATACCTCTCTCCTTTCCCAGTTAGAACAATACCACAACCTGTGTCCATTGCTACTATACACACATAGAGTTTTCATTTAATTAGCTCAGATTTATATTTAATAGGCTTTCAATCTCCACCTCCACAGCACCACTGGGTGTGCACTACACACTGAGAAGTGACTGTAAAGACATGGCTGTTAACTTCTCTACCACCCACCCATACATGGCATTATGTCAGAGAGGTTGTGGTGCCAAAATTGGGTTGCCATTTACTGACCCCTCTTTGTCAATCTCTCTTTCAGAAAGTCTTTTAATAGCCAATGGTTTCACAATGCCTTCTGTTAGGTCTGAAAGAAATGTGATTAATTGAATAGATTTTAATCAAGCATATTAGTTTTGGGGCAATCAGTTAATGAATCAATTATGCCTTTATACATTTGTATGCAAGTGAGAGAGGGCAATGATTCTAATGGGGGAGGAGGAGGAATAATCTATTTTGAAATCTTACCCTTGGGCATCCAAGTAAGGATCTTCTTAGGAAGGTGAGTATACATGAGTAAAAGTTCTCTCCATGATTTTATTTTATAAAAATATTTCAGTTAGGAATTGTGTGATTCCCTTTGCCATATTTATAAGAGGAAGTACTACTGTGGAGACACCCAACAGCAGCAATTTTGATGGGTTCTTTTTTTTTTTTTTGCCTCTATTGATTTGGCAATAGATTGGTAATAAATTGGCACAAATAGTCTTGGGAACTATATACATAGGATGCATGATCCCTGCCCCTAAATTAGGCTAAACAGTGACCTGTTTGCACTACACAATTATAACATTATGGGGTGTTGTGTGCTTTCCGGGCTGTACTATTTCTAGCAGCATTTTATCCTGATGTTTTGGCTGCATCTGTGGCTGGCATCTTCAGAGGATCTGATAGTGATAAAGCAAGTGGAGTATATATCACACTTGGTTAACAGACTCTCTTCCACTCCAGACACTCCACAGGTATACATACTCCACTTGCTTTACAGCCATCAGATCCTCTGAGAATGCCAGCCACAGATGCAGGCCAAACGTCAGGAGAAAATGCTGCTAGAACATGGCCCTACAGCCCAGAAACTACAAAACACTCCAGTGATTCTGGCTGTGAAAGCCTTCCACAATATATATAACATTATGATTCTACTTTTGCTGCTGGGCTGCAACCTATGGAATCTTAGAATTTGCAGTTTGGGGAGCAATAGATGCACAAAATCTTTCCATGAACAGCAAGTCATAGAATTGCAAAGGAAGTAGCCATGGCAGCTAAACTACAATCTTAGCTCTAATGTACAGTATTATGAAAGGGCCCCAGCTAAACAAATAACATGGCTAGTATGCATATAAATGTGAGATCATGTCAGGTTTTGATGCCCTTTAAAAAAAGTTTCTTTTTTCATGGCTAATAACACAACAGATCTATTAGCAACTGTTAGACACAAGCCACTATCCCTAATAGAAACATACTATCCCTAATATGTTTCTTTCCAGATATCTTGACTTCAGTGTAATCAGCCCTGGACACCATGCTGAGTAGTAGGAGTAATTTTCCAAATTAACTGGAAGGATACATGTTGGGAGAGTGTGGCTATGACAGCTAAATATAACCTCCACATTTAGGCAAAGAAAGAATATGGATATTAATCATGGTTCATTCATTGTCCAAGGGTATCCAATTGTTCACTGTTGGAAAAGGTTATCCCTTGGTCAAATCTGATATGCATAGGTCTTTATAGCATCAATTGTCTGAGCACCATGGGACTACATACTCTCCTTTTGCTTATTGTAGTCTAAATTCAAGCATTAGTCAGAACAGTTGGAATGGAACATGGATCTTTATTACCCTTCGGTGAGGAATGGAACAAAATGGTCTTTCCAATCCCATGATTTTATGAACCTGATGCTAAGTAAATTAATGAGTAATATATCACATAGTCTAATGGGTAATCATCCTTGCACAGAATGTCCAAACAACTACTATGAATAGCTTGATGAGATCACTGGGACAAAATGTACACATTCTTCTAGTCGAATTGGGTTGCCTAAAATCACTAGGCTCTAGAGAGTCACTTCAGGGAATGAAATCTCACTAGCTTTAAATTCAATGTCACCATTTTCATTTTTGCTGCACTTTGGCTGCTGTGATGGAAGAGTTCATTCTGACCTTACTGTCATTGAGGGCAGCATGGTAGTTATCATGGAAGAACCCAGGACCTAAATTAAACAGGCCATATTTCCTTGGATTGAAAAACCTTCTCCTGCCCACATTCTCCTGACAGTCTGATCCTCAGAGAAAAATGCTTCTTTCTGAGTCACATTATCATCTCATTTGCTTTCTGATCAGAAACAAGCCTGCCATGTGGTTGATCAAAGGAGAATTCAAGGAATAGCTTTGATGGGTAACCCCCATCTTTACCAATTCAAGAAAATACATTTCTTTCTGTCTTATTATAGCAAATAAGAATCTGTGCACCACCCCTCTGTTCAAATCCCTTCTCTCTTTATCACTCTCTTGGTTTTTCTTTCACATCTTTCAAATCACCCTTCTTGGATATCTATTCTACACTTCGCCACCTGCTTCTTGAATATTTCCAATTGTTTATTCATATGCCCCAACATACACTTGCTCACTGCCCTTTATCCAAGTGAGCTTTGTTTATATACTATCTCCTCTTCTACATTGCCCAATATTTTCTCATATTAGTTCCTTTTGGCTTATTAATATATTGAGAGTTGCATGAACCATCTTGTGGTCAATATTTAAATCATAGGGAAGAAACAAAGGCAAACATTAATGAAATCAAGAAGACTCACCCCTTAATCTCCGCAGTAGTTGCCAAACCATGCTATCCCTGTTGATTTCTACTCAGCTGGCCATTGCAAAATGTAAGAGGAGCAGATTGGTCTACTCTGGCTACCTCAAAATTCAAGCACTGCGAATTAGCAAAGCTTGCAATAAAATACTCTTTTTTGAACCACATCCAAAAATCTTCCTGAAAGTTTAAGAGCTAAGAGATTATCCAGGTTGTAATCCAATAAGTGTTTACTCTCTGCAGCCAGGGGTATATGAAAGTGGAGAGACTAGGTGCTGGACAGATCTCACGAAGGTCAGCCAACTGCAGCTCAGGGAGGCAGTGAAAGGAGTTATGGATGAACAGAATGTAACAAAAACAGAGTTTTATGTCTGAGAAAGCCAGATAAGGCTTGGATTTGAAACAGAGAGAGTTTGACTTTAAGAGAGACAGGGTGTGAATTTGATAGAGAAAGGGGCAGTTGACAGAGATAGGGTTGAATTTTGGGGAGACATAACAGTCCAAAGAGAGAATTGACTCAGGATTTTGGGGAAACTTAGAAGAAGAGAATATTCAGATTTTAATCTGTTGTCTGTTTTGCTTAAAAAACCTACACTTGTAATTCTGCTTTAAAAATACTGTCTCTGGCTTTGACTATCAAAGCTCATGCCTACCATAGCAAACCCACCACAGCAACACATTCATGGAGTCCATAGTTAAGTAGCCACCTCAAGGCCCAGGAAGCATTTCAATGGGAGAATGAGGGCAAGATGAGTGGCAGAATTTCAGAGTATGGTACCGTAGGATCAGCCTTTGAGGAAGGATCTGTCATGCTGGGAAAGAACTTTTAAGAAAAGTGAATAACATGCTAAAGCCAGCCATAACTGAACAGTGTTAGGTACATGTGCTAAGATGGTCATATACTCTAGTCTACCCTATGAGGATCAGGACATCCATAGGGATACCAAGGTGCTTCTTTATAAATCTATTGACCTCCCAACCCGCTTATACACCTGCAAAACATGGACTGTCCACAATCGTCACACTCAACTCCTGGAATGATTCCATCAGCGATGCCTCTGAAAAATCTTGCAAATCTCTTGGGAAGAGAGGTGGACAAATGTCAGCATGCTGGAAGAAGCAACGACTACCAGCATTGAAGTGATGCTCCTATGCCATCAACTCTGCTGGACTGGCCACATTGTCCGAATGCCCAATCACCATCTCCCAAAGCAGTTACTATACTCCTAACTCAAGAACAAAAAACGGAATGTTGTTGGACAGGAAAAGAGATTGAATGATGAACTTAAAGCTAACCTTAAATACTGGCATAGACTCGGGGAAGCATAGGGAAGTTCTAGCCCTTGAGCACTCTAACTGAAGGTCAGCTGTAACCAGGAGTGTTGTGGAATTCAAAGAGGCATGAATGGAGGGTGAAAAGGAGAAACATGCCAAGAGGAAGGCATGTCAAGCCAATCTGACCGGGACCGCCTTCCACCTGGAAACCGATGCCCTCAGTGTGGAAGAACGTGCAGGTCAAGAATAGGGCTCCACGGTCACTTACATATCCACCGCGAAGACACTGCATTTGGAAGGTCATCATACTCGGACAATGAGGGATCGCCTAAGTAAGTAAGTCATACCCTAGTGTACACTATGGTGAGATGTACTGTATTTTTATTTAAACTACAGTAACTATTTCTAAATTTTCAGACTCCATATGCAAATTTTTTCTCTGTCCACAGATTTTTAGTGATGCATAAATAAGCACATATATCAGATTCAGCTTTTCTTTTCTCTTTTTTTGTAGTGGGGGGAATTGGATGATGGAATGATTATATGGAATAAAAGGGGTGAAAATGTGGTTGCCTGTCAACAGGGATGAGCAATTCTTGTTGGGATTCTCAACCTTGCACATTCCAAGGAGATCACATCAGAGTTTCAAACAGAACCAGAAGTAATATCATGTCATTTATTATTTCATGTCTATCATGGGATGGTGGATAAACTAGGGAAGCCTTGGAAATGAAAGAACAAAACTGCGACAAATTTTGAGTCATTTTTACTAAAAAATAAATTGTGACCCTGAGTGCTTTTAGGGGTATCAAGGGCCACATATGAAGATGAGTGACTACCATAGCCTGATTGTTCTATACCCTTCCTTCAAAACTATGTGCAAAGTCCTGCTCTAGTATCTTTGCAATTTGAGCATTGTATACAGTGTATGAATTCATGGAAAGTATGCAGAAATGGTTGATTTTGTCACTAAAAAATCATTAGCAGAAGAGGTTTTTTTCTCTATACTCCCCCATGTCAAGCAGGCCTTTTAGTTCTAAATCCCAGCATGGCAATCAGAGCAGCTGAAACTGCACTGTGTATTTGTGTAGTCATCCAGAATCATTAGCTTTCTTTCATTTTGACAAATAACAAATATGAATCGTTAAACGAGACAACAAAGTTGTGCAAAATCCATGCTTTATTTTTGCACGGCATAAAAATCAATCCCATTTATCATCCCTCGCTGAC
Organism: Anolis sagrei; assembly: GCF_037176765.1. Classification (NCBI taxonomy): domain Eukaryota; kingdom Metazoa; phylum Chordata; class Lepidosauria; order Squamata; family Anolidae; genus Anolis; species Anolis sagrei. The sequence continues at coordinate 36,974,928 of NC_090023.1, read as the reverse complement.
AATTCTTTTGCATATCTCATGGCAATTATTTCTTCGTCAGTCATATTTTAAAGCTAATCAGTTTGCTTAGGCTACATTCCATGCAATTAAGTATCTACTTCGGGGACACTGAAGCCACTTGGCAGAATCTTCAGGGGAATGGCCAAAATTAACATGTGATTGTGGTAAGAGGAGAATCTTGATAAATCTGAGAATTTATACTCAGTATTTCAACACAGTACTCAGTACACAGAGGCAAAGAAGAAACAAGTTAGCAAGTCTCTGCTCACATAATTCACTGGTATTTTGCTCATGCCTGGTCTCTTATGTTCCTCTGTGTCAAACTGTAGTGATGTCAGTGATGCAAGCTGAGGCTCTATGTATGGCCTTTGAAGGCCTCTCAAAAAACATTAGTTCATTTAAAAATGAGCCATGCAACATGGTCGTTGGAGTGAGCATTTAGCACCTTTGTTGAAACAACTGCATTGGTTTCCATCTATTTCTTCATCATTTCATTTCACCAGTAATTTCCATCCTCAGAGGTTGTGACTTCACAACCTCTGAGGATGCTTGCCATAGATGCAGGTGAAATGTCAGGAGAGAATCCTTCTAGAACATGGCCATGCAGCCCAAAAAACCTACAACAACCCAATTTTCATTCTATTTTTTAGAAAGGGTAATCTCAGAGCCATTTGTTTTGTTTATATATCTCACAAGGATGGTAACAATGATTGTGTATCCTTCCTTTTCTTCAGTATTGGAACTCAAGGTAGCTTACAGAACATTGAAACCAGAATGAAATCAATCTGAACTTTCAAAATGTAAATCAGAGCCTTCAAATAATTGTATCCTACTATATTTAAGAGCACAAATTGAAGTACTAGTTGTACCCTCCAAAACTCTATATATCTTAGTCCAATGTTGTCAGTCTTCATCACTCCATATCAGCCTGACCAGGCTCGAAAATTCTCAAGAGAGACCCTTTTTTCCCAGTCCCATGAAATTCACACATATGATTGAAGGGACCCCGAGATAGAACCCCTTCAATAGCTTTCCCCTAATACTGAAGTTCCCTGCCTGGTAAAGTATGGGTGCATCTACATAGGAAATTAATACAATCTGACAATACTTTAAGTGTCATGGCTCTGAGCTATAGAATCATGGGAGTGGTAGTTTTACAAAATCTTCTCTGCAAAAGAATTCTGGTATCTCACCAGACTACATCTTCCATGATTCCATAGCATTAAGCCATGGCAGTCAAAATGGTGTCAGGCTGTATTAAATCTATAGTGTAAATCCACCATTAGATCAGCCTTGTTGTCTTTTTTTTTTTTTAGCATATGATTTAAACATTATTTTAGTATTATTCAGTAAACCCTTTGGAAATAAATCAGCATCAGAAACCAGACTGATGAATACTGAATACCAGCTGAAGCACCTGTATTCTAGAACTTTCTAACCAGGGATGCTCTTGGAGGAGAGACCAGCTGTTGGTCTCTTTACAGTCATTTGGCGTTTATAATTGCACCGAGAGAAACAGAATTGTGGATTACATAGATATAGGTCCTGCACTTTGCTTTATATTCTTCTTGCTCTTATTATATATAAAATATGCGTTATTGCTTGAAAATTATAAAGTTGTGTTATTGTTGTGTTATTTTTGAGTTGGCTGTTGCTGTCGACATAAGGACTGTTATTAATCTACTATGCCATGTGGTTAAACACCTACTACTCTGGTCTTTAGCTCTCTCTTAGAAGCTAACCTACAGGCCAAAGATAATTAGGGAGGAAAGGATTCAAGCAGTTCTAAAGCTATCTTGTTTACAGGGTATTGTGTGGTTTTCATGTGGTATTTATTATTATTATTATTATTATTATTATTATTATTATTATTATTATTTGATACACAACAAGATTAGCACACAGTAAACAAGATCATTTTACTAGCTTTTGTATTGGATCACAGATTACCTGTCTGAATGTATCTCCTGATATGAACCATCATGAAGCTTAAGATCATCAGAGAGGGCCCTATTCTCGATCCCACCACTCTAGCAAACACGGTTGGTGGGGACGAGAGATATGGCTTTCTTGGCAGTGGCCCCCATCTGTGGAACTCCCTCCCTAAGGACACCAGGTTGGCCACCTCCCTCCTGTCCTTTAGAAGACAATGGAAGACTTAGCTTTGGGACCAGGCATTTGACTAGTGGACAGCAGCAATTGGAAAGGAAATTTAGGACATTAGCAACATTGGATTTACCCTATTTGGTTTTAATTGGCATGTTTTAATGAACTTGTGAATGAATCTATATAATGTTTTAATGATTTTTACTGTTTTGACTGTAATATTTGTTGTTATATGCTGACAGCATCACATGATGCTTATGTAAGGCCACTCTGAGTCCCCCTTTGGGGGGAGAAGGGCGGGGTAGAAATGCATAAAATAAATAAATAAAATAAATAAATCACGTCGGACACTTCCCAAGTGTCTAGAACTGTGATATATTGGCAAATAATGCATCAAATCCAAGTAGGGTGGCCTTTTGCAGCTTACAAATGGTGATTTTGTCAGCACCTGTTGTTTTTAAGTGCTAGCCAAAGATTTTAGGCACTGCATCCAGTGTGCCGATCACCACTGGGACCAGCTTTACAGTTCTATCTTTAATTTCTTGTATTGTGTAAGCTTTTCCAGAGTGGTTTTACGTGTTCATTTTCTGTAACCTTTTCAGGCTTGTGATCTCACCAGTTCTTTGTCACAGGCAGATATTATTATTATTATTAGTAGTAGTAGTAGTAGTAGTAGTAGTAGTAACTGTAGTAGTAGTAGTATTAATACAAGTAGAATGATACAAATCTCAATTTAAAAATCCCATAAGGTTAAATAGAACAAACCACACAACACTCCAGTGATTCTGGCCATGAAAGCCTTCGACAATATATCTGTTTTCCATTTATTTCATATATCAGTGCAACTTGTAATGCAAGTGGACTTCTGCACATGCAGAGAAAGCATATACTCTGTGGATGACATGCCAAAACCCCTCTGTGGCAATAAAGAAGAAAGGAATGAAACTGGTAACGGAGATCCACCAAATAAATTGAGCACCCATCATTGCGGTGAATTTTTAGAGGAGTCTGCAAAAGGTATAGTAATATTATGTATGGAGCATTTTAGAGTTTTCTCTTTTAGCCTTTTTATTTATATCCTTTTCCCATTTTCCCTCATTAGATTATAGTTTCTGTGTTTGTGTGCTTTTTAAAAAAATGCCAAGTCCACAAAAGATCTTCTGAATCAAACCAGTGCAAACTCTGAAAATGGTTCCCATCTGTTGTGTCTGTGGATGCCATGAGGTTTGGGGAGCAGGGAAATAGGCGTCTGATGCAAACAGACAGGGCCAGGGGAATCAATTCATAGTGAAAAGCTGTTGATGTAAAATTAACCAGAAAGTCTATAGCTAAAGGTCACTCCTCACTTTACAATTTATACTTGGTTATGTATATTTGAGTAACATGGAGGAATGCAAGGAAGAGATAGTGGTCTGCAGCTCTCCTTTGAAAATCTTGATTCCCTGGAGTCATCTCTGGCTACCACTATAACAGAGTTTTCCTCTGTTCTGCTCTAATGTTCATTTCGTGCAGGCACAAGGAACGTGGTGTGAGTCTTTTTGCTCTTGCTTCAGGGAAAGAAAACACATTTACATTACTAAGTGTGGCATCCCAGCAAGAAAGCACCCAAGTGAAGGTAACAGACTGTCTTTGATAAGACAGAAAAAGAATATATATATAGATATAGATATATATATATAGAGAGAGAGAGAGAGAGAGAGAGAGAGAAAACAAATAACCGCCATTCACTTAACATGTATTGAGATAAAGGCGAGAGGAACAAGTGGTTAAAAAGCAAAGCAAAGCTTCTGACATTTCTGCTTCAAGCAGACTTTATCACAGAATGGGAAGCTTTTATTTTGGATGTTACCTTTGCTTTTGATAGTCTCTTGTGACGCACTTATCAAAGGATGCTGCTTGACTTCTTTTTGCACTCAGCTGTGTTCAGAGCTGTCATTTTCATTGGGTTTAGATTGCTTCACTCATTGTTCTGTAGTAGGGCTGAGTTTTCCTTTGCTTTACTTCATGTCAAGAATTTTATTTCAAGTCCAGGAGTCTATGGTCAAGACTTCAATTTTAAACTAGACCTAAATTCTATAGCTGCAAGATCCTAGGCTTTGTGGCTTCCTGACTAATGCTGCCAGACTTGAGGAGCCTGGGAGTGCAAATATTTTCACAATGGAAGCAGTTACTGAAAGCAATGGGAAGGAATATGCAACCTGTAAAATTAATTTCCCCTGTGCTGCTTTGTTTTTATATAAATTCCAGCATATTTATGCTGCCTCCTGTTAATTCAGTGCATCATGGATTCTCACACCCTGACATGGATATAATTAGCAGAGAAGCTGAAAAACAGAAGGGTAGGCATAATAAAGAAAATCATTATATAATCACTAAACATATGAACAGCCATTTCTGGCCCAAATTACAGTGTATGGTTCCCACTTCTTTAAAACAGGTTTCATGAAAAGCTAAACAAGCATGCCTAATTCAGCTACAAGAGCCCATGTTTTATCTGGGGCCTTGAAGGGAATCATTGTTGCTAAGTTGGGAGAGATTTATAAAACTATTTCCAAATCTCCATCCCACTGACAAGCACTGTACTTACTCGCCTCCAAAATCTCACTTTATTTCACAATAACATGTAGGGCTAGAACTAATCAATTCCACAGTTAGAAAGTGGAAATATATAAACTGGTTCCATCAAGGTTCTGTTTCAGGCATTTTTACTCTTTCTAATTCGTGTAAACATTGGACTTACTATATATACTCATGTATAAGTCTCAAAATTTTAGTGAAATAATTAATGGTTATCCAAACACCATGTGCCCGTCAATTGTGGGAGGGGAGCAGGTGGAGGGTGGTCGCTCATCCCCTTGCAAATGCCCTGCCCGACTTATCGGGCAGAGACATTGCACCAACTGGTGGTCCTCCATCCTCTCCCAGAATATCTCCTTCCCAGGAGTCCCTTGTGCCCTGCATCTTTTGACACCCATAGGTCACACAACCAGAATCCTCCCTGTTTGCCAATGCCTGAGCCTGCCTCAGTCTACTGTGGCAGATCCAGGAGAGGTATGCCAGCCCTCAGACCAGTGCCTTCGAGTTGCACCTTCCCTCCCGCCCTGTAGTTATTTAGCCTGTGTTGGTATTATTGTTATTTCGCAGTCATGTTCTTTTTGTCACAACTTAGGGGCGTTTAGCATGGGTCCTGGATCTGGTTTGGGCACACCCCCCCCCCTTATTGGAAGAGGGAGTGTCCAAGTGGTTTATTGAGTGTGCAGCAGTACCAGTGTCCTGGGTTGGAACTGGTTGGAGAGTGGGCAGAGGGTGGTTGATCATGCCCATGCAAACAGGAGTCTTAGATAGGCAATTGAGGAAATGAAAGTGGGGGAAAAGTTCAAAAGGAGGACTTTATGACCTGAAGACAGAAAGATAGGCTTGAAGAGAGAAAGATAGCTTATACACATTTTATATAAGAATTAGATAAAGTATACAATTACAAAATCATGAAAATAGATACATTATATTAAAGAGTTAGAGTCAATGGAGTTTTGGAGAATATGAAGCTGCCACTGGTTCGTTCCCGGTCTCCCAATGCCTCAAATTTGTGAAAGTCTGGAAAAGAATTTTAAAAGGAAAAATCATATATTTATGTCTGAGTCCTTGATTAACTACAATGGGGTTGGGGGTACCATGGCGCAACAACAATATCAGTATACAAAATTTCTCCAGCAAAGGATCACCGCCTTGTCGGGGCGCTGGAGCTTGAGCACCTCAATGATGTCATGAGCGAAACCGTGAAGGGCCACCCAAGACGGGACGGTTGTGGCAGAGAGGTCAGACCAAGCGTGATCCCTGGGGAAGGCAACGGCAAACCACTCCAGTATCCTTGCCAAGAAAACTAAATGGACCAGTACAACCAGAGATATGTCGGTATGCCATTGGAAGATGGGACTCCCAGGTCGGAAGATGGCCAAAATGCTACTGGGGAGGAGCAGAGGATAAGTTCAACTAGCCCCAGATGTGATGACGCAGCTAGCTCAAAGCCGAAAGGAAGGCTAGCGGCCGACGGTACTGGAGGCGAACGACGAATCCGATGCTCTAAAGATCAACACACCATAGGAACCTGGAATGTAAGATCTATGAGCCAGGGCAAATTGGATGTTGTTATTGGTGAGATGTCAAGACTAAAGATAGACATTCTGGGGGTCAGCGAACTGAAATGGACTGGAATGGGCCACTTCACATCAGATGACCACCAGATCTACTACTGTGGACAAGAGGAACATCGAAGAAATGGAGTAGCCTTCATAATTAATAAGAAATTTGCTAAAGCGGTGCTTGGATACAACCCAAAAAATGACAGAATGATCTCAATTCGAGTGCAAGGAAAGCCTTTCAACATCACAGTGATCCAAATATACGCCCCAACCACAGCTGCTGAAGAAGCAGAAGTAGATCAGTTCTATGAGGATCTGCAGGACCTACTGGATAATACACCGAAAAGAGACATTATTTTCATTACAGGAGACTGGAATGCCAAGGTGGGAAGTCAAATGACAACTGGGATCACAGGCAAGCATGGTCTGGGAGAACAAAATAAAGCGGGACGCAGGCTGATAGAATTCTGCCAGGAAAACTCGTTGTGTATAACGAATACTCTCTTCCAACAACCTAAAAGACGGCTTTATACATGGACCTCACCAGATGGTCAACACCGAAATCAGATTGACTACATCCTTTGCAGCCAAAGGTGGCGGACATCCATCCAGTCGGTGAAAACAAGACCTGGGGCTGACTGTAGCTCAGATCACGAACTTCTTATTGCCCAATTTAGAATAAAACTAAAGAGATCAGGGAAAATACACAGACCAGTTAGATATGATCTCACTAACATTCCTAGCGAATATACAGTGGAAGTGAAGAACAGATTTGAAGGACTAGATTTAGTAAACAGAGTCCCAGAAGAACTATGGACAGAAGTCTGCGACATTGTTCAGGAGGCGGCAACAAAGTACGTTCCAAAGAAAAAGAAAACCAAGAAGGCAAAATGGTTGTCTGCTGAGACACTGGAAGTAGCCCAAGAAAGGAGGAAAGCAAAAGGAAACAGTGATAAGGGGAGATATGCCCAGTTAAATGCGCAATTCCAGAGGTTAGCCAGAAGAGATAAGGAACTATTTTTAAATAAGCAATGCATGGAAGTGGAAGAAGACAACAGAATAGGAAGGACAAGAGACCTCTTCCAGAAAATTAGAAACATTGGAGGTAAATTTCAGGCAAAAATTGGTATGATAAGAAACAAAGATGGCAGGGACCTAACAGAAGCTGAAGAGATCAAGAGAAGGTGGCGAGACTATACAGAAGATCTGTATAGGAAGGATAACAATATCGAGGATAGCTTTGACGGTGTGGTGAATGAATTAGAACCAGACATCCTGAGGAGTGAGGTTGAATGGGCCTTAAGAAGCATTGCTAACAACAAGGCAGCAGGAGATGATGGGATCCCAGCTGAACTGTTTAAAATCTTAAAAGATGATGCTGTCAAGGTGATGCATGCCATTTGCCAGCAAATATGGAAAACACAAGAATGGCCATCAGACTGGAAAAAATCAACTTATATCCCCATACCAAAAAAGGGAAATGCGAAAGACTGCTCAAACTTCCGTACAGTGGCCCTTATTTCTCATGCCAGTAAGGTAATGCTCAAGATCCTGCAAGGAAGACTCCAGCAATACATGGAGCGAGAGTTGCCAGATGTTCAAGCTGGGTTCAGAAAAGGCAGAGGAACGAGAGACCAGATTGCCAATATCCGCTGGATAATGGAGAAAGGCAGGGAGTTTCAGAAAAACATCTACTTCTGCTTCATTGACTATTCTAAAGCCTTTGACTGTGTGGATCATAATAAATTGTGGCAAGTTCTTGGTGGGATGGGCATCCCAAGCCACCTTGTCTCTCTCCTGAGGAATCTGTACAAGGACCAAGTAGCAACAGTCAGAACTGACCACGGAACAACAGACTGGTTCAAGATTGGGAAAGGCGTACGGCAAGGCTGCATACTCTCACCCAACCTTTTTAACTTGTATGCAGAACACATCATGCGATGTGCGGGGCTGGATGAATGCAAAGCTGGGGTGAAAATTGCTGGAAGAAACATTAACAACCTCAGATATGCAGATGACACCACTCTGATGGCCGAAAGCGAGGAGGAGCTGAGGAGCCTTCTAATCAAGGTGAAAGAAGAAAGCGCAAAAGCCGGGTTGCAGCTAAATGTCAAAAAAACCAAGATTATGGCAACAAGAATGATTGACAACTGGAAAATAGAGGGAGAAACCGTGGAGGCCGTGACAGACTTTGTATTTCTAGGTGCAAAGATTACTGCAGATGCAGACTGTAGCCAGGAAATCAGAAGACGCTTACTTCTTGGGAGGAGAGCAATGTCCAGTCTCGATAAAATAGTGAAGAGTAGAGACATCAGACTGGCAACAAAGATCCGCCTAGTCAAAGCCATGGTATTCCCTGTAGTAACCTACGGATGTGAGAGCTGGACCTTAGGGAAGGCTGAGCGAAGGAAGATCGATGCTTTTGAGCTGTGGTGTTGGAGGAAAGTGCTGAGAGTGCCTTGGACTGCGAGAAGATCCAACCAGTCTATTCTCCAGGAAATAAAGCCCGACTGCTCACTGGAGGGAAGGATACTAGAGACAAAGTTGAAGTACTTTGGCCACATCATGAGGAGACAGGAAAGCCTAGAGAAGACAATTATGCTGGGGAAAGTGGAAGGTAAAAGGAAGAGGGGCCGACCAAGGGCAAGATGGATGGATGGCATCCTTGAAGTGACTGGACTGACCTTGAGGGAGCTGGGGGTGGTAACGGCCGACAGGGAGCTCTGGCGTGGGCTGGTCCATGAGGTCACGAAGAGTCGGAGACGACTGAACGAATGAACAACAACAACAACAACAACAACAACAAATACAAAATTTTGACCCAAAACCTGCCTTCAACTTATACATGAAGTCTCACACATTAGTACATACAGTATTTTCATGTGCATTTTCAAAATGCATTTAAATTTGGGACTGCAACATAATACAAGTAAGTAGTTATTTCCAAGAGCATACATCTCCCCCTTCCCCAAAAAGGATACATTTTAATACATCTTATTGCATGAATTGAATCACAAGTTTAGAAATGTGCAAACAAATACCATTCAAATATATGTTTTGTTCTAGAACGTGAGAACTGGATATTGACATGGATATCTTAAGAAAATCCTCACCCATTATTATACCTCACATAAGATGGAGGAATAATAGAATCATAGAATCATTGAATTGGAAGGGACTCCGTGGGTCAACCAGTCCAACCCCCTGCCAAGAAGCAGGAAAATAGCATTCAAAACACCCCGACAGATGGCCATCCAGCCTCTGTTTAAAAGCCTCCAAAGGCTTTTAAACAGGAGGAGCAGTCATGAGCCAGGAAATAATATAGCTTTCATCTCCATAAGAGTCTGCCACTTGCTTATAATATTTGCAAGCTTGCAGTCATGGAAAATCCCTTAGTGTTTCAGACTACATCCTGCACGAAATATTAATTTCATTTAACTTTCATTTTTTGTTTATCCTAAATTGTCAGGCTAAGGAATGATCTTTTGAAATTTAACAGGAATGATGGCAGGTCAAAACACAAACTGAACAAAAAAGTATGAGTGATGGCAATGAAATTAATATTCCTAAATATTCTGAGTTCAAGAAACTTTTCTAGTTTTGGCATTCAGCTTTTTGAATGGGAAATGTCAAACAACATTGAAATTTACATTTTGAATGTGAGCATTTTAATTTTAGATTCAGAATTGAATGATTTAGACTTTTCGTGATTGTATTAATCTGAGGAAGTCTCAGCAACAAAATATTCTAAGCTGTCAAAACTGTCAGTTGCTAACACCATTGCATGTCACTGAGCAAGTGCTATCATATTTAAATATTATTATACCTTACTTTCCAAGTGTTGGTGAATATTAAGTATTTGTGCATCATATACTCAAATTGAGTAAACCAGTGTTTTGGGGTTTTTGTGTCAGAAGTGACTTGAAAAACTGCAAGTCACTTCTGACAGAATTGACTGTTTGCAAGGACATTGCCCAGAAGATGCCCGGATGTTTTGATGCTGACAGAGAGAGCTCATCTGCATTCTCCCTGGATTTGAACTTCCGACCTGTCCTGCTGGCCACTAGTGGTTAAACTCTCTTTGAAAGTTTTTTTTTGGGACTTCCGGGTGTGTGAGCATGGCGGGGAGACGGGCATCTTAGAGCTCTTCGGAGGGTGCCAGCTTTGCCAGCGGTTGGGTAGAGTGCCAGACTCCCTCCCTCTCACGGATCGAGGTGAGAGGGACAGCGGAACCGGGGGCCAGCCGACGACCCATAGGGGGGTCTCCTCCTCAAGAGGGGATCACCATAGGGGTCCGGCAGTGGCTCTGAGGTACGGCGGGCCACGGCAGAAGCAGCCAGGAGGAAACTCCTGCATATCCCCAGCCACGCACATTTTAAACAAGACGAAAAGCAAGAAGACACACGAACTGTAAGTAGAGGAAAAGAGTAGATTGGAGGAGGTGGTTGAGCTCTCTTTCGGGAGAAGAAAGAGAGGGAAAAGGAGAAGAGTGGAGGCGGTGGGAAGAGAGGAAAAAGAAGACCGGGGATCCGGGATTCGGCAGGAAAGAGTAGAAGAGAAAAGACCAGAGGAGTGTCCTTACCAAGACCTAAAAGCTAAATAAAGGTAAAGGAAGACAAAGAGAAAGGAGAAGAATCTAGAGGACAAGAGGGGTTAAGGAGGTAAAAAGAGGCAAAAGAGGACAAAAAGGACAGATCGAGGACAAAAAGGACAGACCGAGGACAAAAGAAGGCAAAAGAAGAGCTGTAGCGATTAAGAAAAACAAAGTATATTAAAGCCAAACTAAGCCAAATTAAGCCTATCGAAGAAATAGAAACAGGAGAGGAAAGCAATTGAGAAAACAGACTACAAATTACTAATAGTCAAATAAAGAGGACAAATAACGGAAGACAACAATATAACAATATCAAACTATATAAGAACAATATATTAAACAGAGGATAACAAATATACCAATATATCTAACTGGAATATATTAAAATTGAATATCCAAAACTATTTAACTAAACAGAGAGTGCCTCAGGAACACCTCCCCCTCTGCCTTATCATTTAAGGCTGACCTTGAAGAAATCTTGAAGAAACAGCCTACTCGCGTTGTTTGCTCTGCAAAGGGACTCTCCCTTGGCCTCCCTGCGTCGCACGGGAGACCTCAAGGCCAACAGGGAGAGGGAGGAGCCCGCGTGGCGAGAAGCATAAGGAAGGAACAAGGAAAGATACAGCAAAAAATAGATTAAAATTCCAAAGAGCGCGAGAGGGAACGAGACTAGGAACGGGACTTCGGGGAACCAAATCTCGCGAGGACAAGGAGAGGGAGAACGAGATCTAAAGCGAGAAGAGAAGAAGAAGGGCGGAAGTAAGGCAACAAAGAAGGGCGGAAGTGTGTGGACAGGAAGAAGAGACACAGAAAAGACCGCGAGAAAGGGAAAAACCGCGAGAAGAGGCTAAGAAAATAGAAGAAAAATAATAAGCAAATAAATAGATAAATAAATTTTAAAAAATAATAATAAATAAAAATAAAATAAAAATAAATATATATATATAAACATATATATATATATATATATATTTAAAAAAAAAATTGGAGAAAAGAAATAAATAAATAAATAAATAAAAAACAAATAAATAAACAAATAACCTAAAAAAAAAAATAATAATAGGGGAAAAAAAAAATAATAAAAATAACGAAATAAATAAATAAATAAATAAATAGAAAAAATAGTATCAAAAAAAAAAATCAGAACAAAAGGAAGACAGAGGGAAAAAAAAAACAAATAAATAAAATAACCAAATAAATAAAAATTAAGGAGGAATAACAGAAATCAATTAAGGGGGAAAAAAAAAAAAGTGAGAGAGAAGACAGAAAAGAGAGTCACAAAGGAAAAAAAAAATGGCGACGGCTAAAGGAAAAGCAGACAAAGGAGACAAAGGAGACAAAGACAAGGACAAAGAGAAAGAAAAAGAGGGAAAGGAAACTAAAGAAACTAAAGGAGCAACAAGAAGACTATCGGTGTCGGAGGAACTTAGTATAAGGGAGATCTTGAAAAATATGATGAAGGAATTACAGTCAATACAAGACAAACAGGATAAACTTCAGGAAAAACAGGACAAGATGCAAGAAAAGCAAGATGCTTACCAAAAAGTGGCACAAGAGCAGATGGCAGATTTACGAAAAGAACTGAAAGAAGAAGTCGGAGCAGTAAAAACAGAGATCACATCAATACAACAGGAACTGAAAGAACTGAGAACTGAAAAAAGCAACATGAAAGCGGAACAAGATAAGTTACAGAAAAAAGTCGAGAAGTTGGAACAAAGAGAGGAGAAATTAGAAAAACTGGAACAAAAACAGGAAGCGATGGAAACAAGAAATCTAGAATTCCAATTAAGAATGAGAAATATTCCAGAAGAGAGAGGGGAGGACATCCAAGAAAAAGTAACGGAAATCTTGATGGAATTACTGGAGCTGTCAGAACAAGAGACTTTAATGCAGACAGATAGAATCTACAGAATAAATACAATATATGCAAAAAAAAATAAAACGCCACGAGATGTGATTGTGCATCTGGTCAAGAAGACTATAAGAGACGAAATTTTGAGACTTAATGCGAAAAAACAGATATTCTATAAAGGTGAGAAAGTAACGATCTTGAAAGAAATTCCGGCGACAGCCTTAAGAAGAAGAAGGAAATATACATTCCTCACGGAGGAACTGAAAAAACAAAGGATACGCTATAGGTGGGAAAAGGATGAAGGATTAATGGCCACGTACAAAGAGCAAAGATATTGGATAACAAATGAGGAAAGAGCCAGAGATTTCTACGACGAAATTAAAAGAGATAGGGAAAGGGAAAGAGGCAAAGAGAGAAGATTCGGAAATAAGAACAAGAACAAAAACCCAGAGACAACTACGAGAGAAGAAAACAATACAGAAGAATACAGAAGCAAACTAAGAGGCTGGCCCGGAAACAAATCGAAAAAAGAAGATGAAGACCAACAATTGGAAAATGAGGAAGACGAGGTAGAAGAAGAGGAAGAAGAGGAAGAAGAGGAAGAGGGGAGAGAAGAAGAGAGAAGAGAGAGAGAAGCTGAAGAAGAAGTAAAATGCACGGAGAACTGAAAATATACTCTAACAACATAAATGGTCTTAACTCACCGAACAAAAGGAGCAAAGTTTTCAACAAGTTAAAGAAAAAAAACTACCATATCGTGGCACTACAAGAAACACATATAGCCCAACGACATGAGAAACATCTAGAAAACAAAAACTTAGGAAATCTGTTCAATGCATCGGCGCAAGAGAAGAAAAAAGGGGTGGTATTATACATAGATAGCAGAATTACATCAACATTGACCTTTAAAGATGAAGAGGGAAGATACCTCGGAGTGACCATACAATATCAAGGTAAAAAGATTCTAATTTGTAACATATACGCTCCAAATGATTCAAAAACCAACTTCGCAGCAAAAGTAAAAACGCAGATAGAACAAGAAGAATTTGATCAACTTATAATATTAGGAGATTTTAATGGAGTTATAGATGGAGAAATAGATAGAAGTAAGAAAAATAGACAGAAGAAAGGAAACAAGAAGACAACTGGAAACCTACCAAAAGCAATCACAAATTGGATGACAGAATTTAATTTATGCGATGCATGGAGAACAAAAAATGAGACATCAAGAGATTATACCTTTTTTTCAGAAAGACACAAAAAGTGGTCTAGGATAGACATGATATGGCTATCAAAATCCTTATTAATAGAAGTCAAAAAGATAAAAATTCATGCAAGAGAAGACTCAGACCACTGCCCCCTAGAATTGGTTTTAAACGAAAGAAAAAGAAGTTGGACATGGAAATTAGACGATACTTTATTGGCAAAAGAAGAAGACATAGAAAGAAACAGGGAAATTATGAAAGAGTTCTTTGACATCAACGACAACCCAGAAACACACTCATTTACGGTATGGGAAACTAGCAAAGTGGTAATGAGGGGACATTTTATCCAGCAAAAAGCGAGGAAGAAAAAAATAATATCACAAAAGAGGGAAGAAATCAGACAAGAAATTGAACAGGAAGAAGCTAGATTAAAAAGGAACCCAAAAGAAAGAAAGACAAAAGAAAACCTTAGATTACTACATAAACAAAGAGAATTTCTGGAGATGGAAGAGAGAGCAAAGCAACTAAAATACATAAAACAGGACTACTTTGCAAACGCCAATAAACCGGGGAAGTGGCTGGCAAGAAGGCTAAGAAAGAAAAAAGAAGCATCGTATGTGACGAGACTGAAAGAAGGGGACAAAGTCTACACCAAAGAAGAAGAAATAAGAAATCAATTCAGGAACTTTTACAAAAATCTATATAAGGAAGAAGAGACAAAAGAGGAAGAGATAACAGAATACTTAAGTAAACAGAAAATAAAAAAAATAACGGAAGATCAGAGAGAAGAATTAAATAAGGAAATAACAGAACAAGAAATAAAAGAGGCAATAAAAAATTTGAAAATTAATAAATCACCAGGTCCAGACGGCCTAACAGCAACATACTACAAAATCTTCCAAAAAGAGTTAATACCTTATTTAAGAAAAATTATGAATGAAATAAGACAAACTAAGAAGATGCCGGAAACCTGGAGACAAGCAACTATTTGTGTGATACACAAAGAAAATACAGATATGGACAATGTAAAAAATTACAGACCTATTTCGCTTTTAAATCTAGATTATAAATTATTCAGTTTTATAATTGCAGAACGCTTGAAGAAAATATTAAGCAAAACAATAAAAGAAGACCAAGCGGGTTTCTTACCCAAAAGAAACCAAAACCAAAATGTGAGGACCATAATCGACTTAATCGAATATTATGAAATTAAAAACCAAAAGAAAGTGATGCTGCTGGCTATCGACGCGGAAAAGGCGTTCGACAATGTAAAGTGGAATTTTTTGAAATTTTTAATGAAAGAATTAGATATTGGCTACTATTTCCAGAATATGATAAATGCTATTTATGAAAAGCAGGAAGCTAAAATAATGATAAATGGATATGAAACAGAAAGTTTGGAAATCCAAAAAGGGACGAGACAGGGATGCCCCCTGTCACCTTTGTTGTTTATATTAACCTTAGAAGTCTTAATGGAAAAAATAAGAAAGGAAGAAGAATTGAAGGGCACGAAAATACAAGGAAAAGAATATAAGATCAAAGCATTCGCTGATGATCTAATATGTATAGTAGAGGACCCCCTGGAAAAATTAGGAAAGTGGTTATCTATAATAACAGAATATGGATCAGTAGCAGGATTTAAAATGAACATAGAAAAGACGAAAGCACTGACGAAGAACATATCAGCCAAAGAACAAAAAAAGATTGAAGAAAGATGGAAGATACAAACTGTGCAAAAACTAAAATACTTAGGGATTACATTGACAACAAAAAATTTACATTTGCTACAAAATAATTATACAGATACATGGAAGAAAATAAGAAAAGAGATGGAAAATTGGAAAAGTTTAAACTTAAGTCTACTAGGGAGAATAGCAACCGTGAAAATGAAGATATTACCAAAAATGGTCTTTTTATTCCAAAATTTGCCAATAATAAGAAATCAAAAATTACTGAAAGAGTGGAACAGAGATGTAATGAAATTTATATGGCAAAAGAAAAAACCAAGAATAAAATTGAACTATATGATCGAAGAAAGGAAAAATGGAGGCATGGGAGTCCCAGAATTCAAGACATATTTTGAAGCTTGCGCTTTAATGTGGGTAAGGGAATGGTCAAAACTGGAAAATGAGAAATTACTGAACCTCGAAGGGATAGACTTAAGAGCAGGTTGGCACCAGTATTTGTGGTATGAAGGAGTTAAAAAAGAAAAAAAGTTCGGCAACCACTTCATACGATCGGCCATATACAAAATATGGGAAAAATATAAGAGAAAAATCTGCGAGAAAACCCCAATGTGGATTTCACCACTAGAAGCCGTACAAAGAAGAGAACTAGGGTGGAATAATTGGCCGAAATATAAAGAATTGGTGAAAAAAGAAAAAGGAAAAATAATTTTAAAAACCCAACAAGAGATGAAAGAAATTAATAGTAAAATTTCATGGTTTCAATTTGGCCAAATAAAAGAAAGCTTCAAAAAAGACGAAAAGATTGGCTTCGAAGATCAAACTACATTCTGGGACAATATAATGCAGACGGAAAAAAAAATAATAACAAAGATATACAAAAAACTAAGAGAATGGAATAAAGACCCGAGGGAAGAAAAGGAATATATGAAGAGATGGAAAGAAAATATTGGAAGAAATATAAAAATTGAAGAATGGAAAGAAATCTGGACGAAGAAATTAAAGTTCACGTATGCAACAGACCTTAAGGAAAATTGGCTGAAAATGGCCTTTAGGTGGTACATGACACCGTACAAATTGGGCAAATGCTACAGTAATGTCAACACAAGCTGTTGGAAATGTAGGAAGAAAGAGGGCACCCTGTTTCACATGTGGTGGACATGTGACAAGGCAAAACTATACTGGAAAAAAATACATGGAATAATGCAAAAAATGCTAGGAATAAATATCCAACTAAAACCTGAAATCTTTCTATTGGGAATGACATCATCAAAAATGGAAAAAAATATGGACAAATTACTATTCTTACTAACAACGGCAGCGAGGATGTGTTATGCAAAGTTATGGAAGAAAGAAGAAATACCAGCACCAGAAGAATGGTTACAGAAAGTTTATGACATTAGAAATATGGACAGATTGACGTTTTTAATGGCGAGAAGTAAGGACAACCCGAAACAAGAGACAGATTGGGGAAGAGTTACCGACTATTTAAAAGAGATAAGATATAAAACAATAGTTTAAAGAAATGCTACAAAAGTTTTACCCTACAAGGAAGGAAAGAGAGAAAGCTATGACAGATGAACGGAAAGGAGCCAGAGAAAAGGAGAACACCTCCACCATACCTACTCAGGAAGTCACGAGGATCTGCGATTTTTTTTTCTCTTTTTTTTTATTATTATTATTTTTCTTCTCTCCCTTTCTTTTTTTTCTTTCTTTTCCTTTGCTCCTTCCCCTCCTTTCCGCCACAATCTTCCCTCCCCCCTTCCCCTTCGCCCTGTCCCTCCCCCCCTCCCCCCAGTGCTTTTCCCACACACTACGTACCTGAGTTCTTTTTTCTTCTTCTTTTACCCCCCATTCTTTTAAATTATGTCACAGAAAATTCAATAAAATATATTAAAAAAAAAAAGAAAGTTTTTTTTTTTTCAGTTTTGTACAGGAGAAGGCAATCCTTTAGGTAACCGAGATCCAAACCATGTAGGGCTTTAAAAATTGAAACAAACACCTTGTACTTTGCCCGGAAACATAATTGGCAGCCTGTAGAGTGACTTTAGGATCGGTGTAATATGCTCACTCCTGGATATTCCTATAACCAGTCTGGCTGCCATATTTTGAACCAGCTGGAGTTTCTGAACTGGGTACAAAGGTAGCCCAAAACAGAGTGTGTTGCAGAAGTCTAACTTTGAGGTTACCAGTGTGTGCACTACCATCTTCAGGTCCTCCAAATCTAAGAAGATGATAGTAAGCTAATAGTAAGCACACCTGACCGCTGCATCCACCTGGGCTGATATTTGGAGAGACATATCCAGGAGCTCTCTTAAGGTAAGAACACTACAGGGTGAGTGTAATCCCATCCAGGCCTGTTTGACAAACCTTCATCCCCAGATTAAGACCCTTGATGGCAAGCACCTCTGTTTGTCTGGATTCGGTTTAAATTTGTTTTTCATCACTCAGACCTTTATTTCCATGCATTCATTCAGAGGAGACACACTATCCTTAGCTGAGGCTGCTTTTGAAGACATGGAGAAACATATTTGGGTATCATCAGCATACTGAAGATCTCTCCCAGCAGTTTCATGTAAATAATAAAAAGCATTGGGGATAGAATGGCACCTTATGGGATACCACATAGCAACTCATTTTTTGAGGAACAGCTATCCCCAAGCACTACCATCTGGAATCTGCCTGAGAGATATGACCAGAATCACTGCAGCACTGTGCTTCTGATACCCAGACCCCTCCCCCGTCTTTCCAGAAGTATACCATGGTTGATGGTATCGAAAGCCGCTGAGAGGCCTAAAAACTCCAACAGGGACACATTCCCCTGTCAGTGTTGAGATAGAGAGCATCCACTAAGGTGACCATAGCCAACTCCATATCCTGCTCTGAAGCTGGTTTGAAATGGGTCAAGAAAGTGTGTGTCATCCAAGACTGCCTGAAGTTGGAGGGCAATTGCTTTCTCAATCACTTTGCCCCAAAAAGGGAAGTTACAGACTAGTCTGTAGTTATTAAGGTACAGGGGATCCAGGGAGGATTTTTTCGGCAGTGGTCTAATTACTGCTTCTTTTAAACAAGATGGAAAATATTGCCACCTTATAGGAGAGAAGGTGTTCTCTATACTGTATCTTCTCACATAAAAGTCAAGATTTCCACCATTTCATTTCCCTGAGGGTCTCTGTATACCAGGGGACCTGATTTGTAATGGGCCAGAGGGCATTTGCGAATGTTTGGGAGTCATTGTTTCAATAGCGTTGGTTAGAGGCTAAAGAAAATAAGGATAATAAGTTGATCCTTTTTTAGTTCAAGCTCATAGAGTCCTGGTTAAGAACTCCAAACTTACAGTGACTGCTGCTCCCAGATTGTGGAACTCCCTCCCAAGAGAGACCAGGATGGCCTCATCCCTGCTGACCTTCTAGGCAAGTCAAGAATTTCTTCTGCCAGCAAGCATTTGGGGAAGGATAAGGAGCAGGTTTTGGGGAGGTTGGGTGGGATTGGGGGTATGAGTTTTAAATGCCATTTTAATTGTATTTATGGCATTTTAATTCTGTTTTCACCATACTGTTACTATTTAATTATTTTTAAACTTTTGTATTGCACTTTTTAAACTTATCTAGTGTGGGATTGTTAAGTCCCAACAGGGAGAAAGGCATGGTATAAATCAGACACAACTCTGATACAGAATTCTGATTGGGATTTTGTGGGGAGCAAACTCATGTCTTATCACTTTTCTAAACCTATATGACATTTAAAAAATACTCTTCCTTACTTACATATTTAAAAATATTAAAGGCTGAAATGAACAGTGGGACTAAATTCAAACAAGGCTTTTTTTCCAAATTGTTTATTGAGCTATCAACATCTTCTTTTGAGATATGGATGGCAAATCCTCCTATATCCATATACAGCATGTTTGTGATACCTACTGGTCTAAATTGGTAACAGGCTGAAGTGGCAGATGAAACTCACAAAAAGCAAATACAACAAAAATTTAGGGCTTATAAACCACTCAAACAATTTAGAGTGGTTTGTGGAATATGTTTTTCCCCTTTAAAGCTTGCAATATTTTCACTTCACTCAAGTCTTCATTCTCTGATCGAAACATTTATCTTATTGCTAAGTGGAGAAAATAAACAATAACACTGATCTTTCAACTTGTGGCAGCCCTAGAAATTTTCAGCAGAATTTCTAAGAAGTAGGTTCAGGTCAAGCAATTTTCATTACAGAGTCAAATTCAACTTTGTAGTCCCAGCTATAGTGTACTCATCAAATCAATCAGAACCTGGTAAGTCAAGATATACCTAATTCCATTTATTTAGTGGTTTGACTCTAATCTGGCCTAAAATCTGGGTTCAAATAACTGAAACCTAGAGGTGATTCTGGGCAAACTCATCCAGTTTCATTCTTGATGAAAGAAACCAGAGAAACTTGAACAAATGACTATTACAGCTTGTCTTGAAGACCTCCAAGGCAGAAGACCTCATCTAATATTCTTCCTCTTGCCAATAAAATAGCATGTATCATACAGAAATTTGGTAGTCTGTACCTGAGACAAGCAATGCAGTTCAGCCCATCTGATGTGAAGAACAGGTGATCTTTTCGAATTTCCCTAATGTCCCTGAGATAGTACCATTTGTCCTCATTGACTATGGCTGTTTCTTTTTTTTCCTGGAAACTCGTTGTGGCTTAGCAGCTGACAATTCATAGATCAGCCATGGTCCTTAGACCATCACTTGGGATAGCACTGATATGAAATATCTCAGGACTATAAATCAGAATTTATTTCACTATAAAATCTCCCAAGATTTTTAATTGGTCCTTATCTTCAGTTGCTGATTGGAGACAAGACCAGAAGAAGTACCATGAGCCAGAAGAGGAATCTCTGGAGGATAAATTAGGTCAATAGACTTCAGCATCTCCAGGTAATTGCTTCTATTTTAATCTCTCTTATGATTAATATGCTTCCCCTAATATTCAACTGAAATCTACCTCCTTACAACCCATTAAATAATTTACTTTTGCCTTCATAGACACCTTCTTCCATGTGAACATTTCTTATGCTTCAAACATGGTTGATATATGGGTTGTAAAGAAGGGAAACTGGGGGAATTTATTTCTAGTGACATTTCTAGGAACAATGTGTGTTTAATAAAGGCAACCCTTAACAATATTCCTATTTTTTAAAAAAGAAAATATGAGTAAAAGCTATATGATAATACTGTACAATGTGATAAACTACAGGGACTGATCAAAAAGTAACACAAAATTCTATTCTTCAGGGATGCTTAAAAATCTTACTCTTTGGTTTTCTCTTCTCTTGCCTTCATTCCAAATATATCAGTAAGCAGAATATAGGGCTACAATTTTTGATATGTTTCAATGCTCTGGCCATTTTCTACAGCTCTTGGGATGATCATTTGTTCGGGCGGCTTTATTCAGCCCCCCCCCCCCCAAATCCTTTAAGAACATAATTTTGTGGAATATTTGAGGTGCATTGATTTTGATCAGTCTTGGGTGTTCATTACATTGTACAATACCATCATATATCTTAAACAATACTAAACAATATAATTTTGTAGGTAAGTGTCCATAGATGATCCCAGACACATTTTTTTCAGGAAAAAAAATATATCATCAACTGAATATTGGTGGAAAATGCAGTTGTATGATTTCATACTGTAAGACATTCATTCTATCTCTGGGTTTGTTTCCTCAGTTAAAATTCCTATTTTTTAGGCTGAAATTACATTATTTTATAAAAACAAGTACAACAAGTGTTCAACAAGGATTCTGAAAGATCAGGGTTCAAATCCATGGTCAGTTATGGAAACTCACTCAAAGACTTGGGCAACTCACATCTTCTCAGCCTTAAATTACGATTATGTCAAGCCTTCTCCGAACACATCTTGTGAAAGAAACTTGAAAGGATAGAGTATCCAGTACAGGTAAACTTAAACCATATAAGAATATCACAAAAAGTCATTTATATTGAAAGTGGATATGTTGGCAAGATCTGTAGCCAAAGCATGAGGCAATACTATGCAAAACTATGCTGCAGTTTAAAACATATCTCCATAATAAAAAAATGGTTCATTCTTTGTTACTTGTAAAAGTTTTTAACTCATGACTAAAAAGGCTGCATGCTGGCTATCTGATAGACACCACTATCAGGAATGGTATCTAAACAATATTCTGCTATATGTCATGCTTATTCTGGAAACACAAGTAACCACTTTATTACTAACTCTGACTACAAAGGCTCTTAAGCTTAGTATTGTCTCATTGACTGTTAATTGTTCTGTGGTGACATAAGATCTAAATGATTGGAGAAGCAGACTATTAGAAGTAAGTTATATCTTTTGATTACAGCTTCCAGAATTTTCCAGCCAGAATGTACAGTCACTACCCAGCAGTTTCTTTTAATGTATTTATTTACAGTATTTTTATTCCACCCTTCTCACCCTGCAGGGGACTCAGGGTGGATTACAATGCACATATACATGGCAAACATTCAATGCCAGTTAGGCATACAACATATATAGACAGACACAGAGGCAATTTTAACATTCCAGCTGTGGCCAAGCTTTTCCGGCATCATGAGGGTATACTGGATTCTGGTCACAGGGGGAGCTGCTGCTTCACCATCCTTTGTGACACCAAGTCTTTTGATGGAGTACTTCCTCATACTTCTGCACGCTGCTGGGAGGTTTTTATGGTGTCGTATATTAATTAAATTAACTTCCCTGCAACTGTCTTTTGGGCTGCATAGGCTGACAGCAATCTAGGCAAATGGCCAGAAACTCACTCTGACCCAAGCTGGTTTCAAACTTATGACCTCTTAGTCAATAGTGATTTAATGCAGCTATCTCTCACCTAACTGGGCCCAGTCCAGTATCACAATATCATTTAAAGACAAGAGGGGAAAATTATAAGTAAACCATGAAACCTGCTGAGAAGATTTTACATACTTTCTGAATTGTATTCAAGTCAGGTTTATGTGGCTTTCTTGAGTGCAAGAGGGTTAACATTAGTAGCTGGAACACCTATATGGCACTGGGAGAAAGGACATCAATGCCGGTAGTTCCCAGAAATTTTGTCTTGCTACAGGTATCTAGAAAGTTGTGTAGAATCCATTTGTGAAACTGATGGTACAACTCTGCATCATCTGAAAGATGTTTGCCTAAGAGTTGACTTATCATTCAGCAAATGATTTGATAGATCTGCTCTAGCTGGAAGTAACAACTGGTTTAAGGTAAGGTTGAAGCACAATTCTAACCTCCAGACTTCCATCAACCATCACAACTTTAATGTAATTTAGGATGAGAAGGATAGCCCTGTCCAATAGTGAAACCATTCCATCTGAAGTGGCTTATGACGCACCTGTGGAAGTTTCTGTACTGTCACCAGTGGTAAAATCAAAATGGAAATATCTGTGGCCATGATTTTTTTTTAAAAAAACCCATTAGATCAAAGTCTCCTTCATTTCCTTGAGGGGCCACAGAATTGTAATTCTAACCTATATGGACATGGAGCAAACATAGGTCATTTCTCCATCAGTGTCAACTGTCTTGGACAATGTAAAGCAGCAAAGGTTTGCCAACATTAGACTAAATAACACTTCACTGTTTTCACACACATTTCACTCCCTCATGCAATTGAGGATAGCCTTGCTTATTACTGGGAAAGTAAATCTAAACAACATATGTGCTCAATTTGCAATAAATATACTTATATATATTCAGCTGTTTAAATTAGAAAGGCAGTGCAGAATATTTGTATGTGCAACATATTGTCATCTGAGCCAGCTGTTATAGGAATAGATGCACAGTTGTAGGCAATCAAAACTAACAGGACATAATATGTTTTTTTTCTATTTTCATATTTAAAGAAACTTTAATGTAATTTACATTTTAAAGGGGGTGTAGCTTAAGCTTACGGCACTTCAGAGTGTGTTACTGTGTTATGGTTCTAAAGATTTTGCCAAATGAAAACTACTAAAAAAGAAAAAAAGGATGCTATGATAACACCTAGCGTGCCTTTGCTGTAGAACAATATATTTCCACAACTACGATATATGCCAGGAATGGAATGAATATTTGAATGTTCAAAAGGTGGGGGAGAAAAAAGGGATGCCTGAAAACCCCAATAAAGAGAAGCCTTTTAAAACCCATTTCTCTCTCCCCCACCCAATTCTCCAATCAACTTAACTAGTAACTACTGATTCTGTGTAGTGAATAGGCACAGCAAGGGATCCATCGTAGAATGCTTCCTGGATTGCTTCTGATGCAGGGCTACTTTCAGCAGGGCTCCCTCCTGGAAGCATTCTAGGATGGAGCCCTGAAAACATGGGAAGGTTTTCCATGTTCTTATAAGGTAAGCCAGGGAATATGTGGGTGGGTGGGTGTGTGTGTGTGGGGGGGGGGGGGAGCTCAACAGCAATGGTTTACCCCATGAGATGGGGAAGGGGGCAATGTGGGCAATGAAGGGATTAGGGTGATATTTTCCCCTGCCATCCACTGTATTTGTCCCACTGACCCACAGATGCCCCCGCTTTCTCCTGGCAGTGTGATGAGGTCCTAAGGCCAAGAGAACATCCAGTAAGGCTATTATTCATTGTTGCAAGTCATTTAAACAGTTTTCTCCCAGCTGCCAGCAAGGAGTGCATCAAATAACCAGCTTCCTCTTGCAAAGTCCGGTTAAGAGCAAAAGACCCATGATACGTACTGAAAGTTGTTGTGTTTTGTGTAGACTGCCAGCACTAGCTTTAAATTAAATCCACTATTCTCTTCATTGCTTCATTAACAATGGTAATGAGTATTCAGCATTTTCAACCTCTTATCGATTTAGAGCTACAGATTTAGGGCAAACTACCTCTTCTTCTTCACCTGAATTTTCCAATTCCAGAGAGTTGATTATGACACTAAGACTGCTTAAGTGGGATGCTGATGGTAACTCTTGATTATCCAATTTAAACACCACTACACTTCGAGTACTCAGGTAGACAGAAGTTGCTGGAAGAAACCTCAAACAAAATCTAGAATAGCTGATAGTGACAAGGACCGTCAATTCCTCAGTCTAATGGTGTGGGGAAGCATGCTGTTTCAGTATGGAGAGAGCTTGATGTTCAAAGCACACCTGAGAACAATATTTTAAAATAGGAACATTTCAAAATATTTAATTAATGTCTAGAAAACATCCAAAACACTGGCTTTGTCACCACAAATTACATACTAGAGATTTGCAGTATTCAATTATTCATTCATGCAGATCATTTAAACAATTTTTCCCTGCTGCCAGATGGCTTCTAAAACTATGCTAGTACATCATCAGATGCAGCTGCAATGACCAGGAGTGTACAAGAAGTTCCATGGTTGGCGAAGAGCAAAAGCAGCTACACAGAGGACAAGGTGATACCCTGGATGGACCAGCTAGATGCTAATGCAGTGCCACAAAAGGTTTGACCCAGTGTGCCTGGCTACCATAAGTCAACCAGGAGCAGGTCTGGAGCCTCTGTATGGACATGAGCTATGAACATCCTCTTTCTCAATCACTGCCTCTTTGGACTCAGAGAGGCCACAAGCATCAGGAGCTGCGGTCTCCTGCCTACTCCTCTTCAGCCGAATTATCTGGCTCCAGAGAATGAGTTATGGCAATAAGTGCCAATGAACGCACAACATGGTTGTCATTGTTATTTACCACATCAGGAATGTACTTTGTCACTTTATATTGTTTTTGTTTTGCTATTCATCTCATCAACAACTGCCTAAGATTTGTCGAGAAGAGAAGATGGGCCCAAAGTCAAATTTTCCATAACCAGAGAGAGAGCTGGCATTGGGTATTTCTGTTTAAAGCAGTGATTGTGCAAAACAGTTGGATGGACCATTTACCCTTTACAGACAAAAAAAAGGGGGGGGGGTCTATAGTGTGAAGGGGAGAATTTGGAGTGATTTCTACTGATTTGTTCCTGATTGGGAATAATTTAAATGTCTTTTGCAGCTTAGAGAATATTTTCAAACCAGGCAATTTCCAAGAGCAATTAAAGGATCTCTTCACATGGGGCATTTTTACCCCATTTTGCTATTTTAAATCACAGCAAGGATGGGGCCTGCTGTGCGCCCTCACATGATGCATGGCAGGCCCCGCCCACTTTTTCCTCCTATAGTAGAGAAGGGCTGAAAGGCCCTTTGTTTTCCACCACGGGAGGAGAGCGTAGTTCAGGTAGCCTTTCCTCCTCAAATCCCTGTGTGATGGCAGAAAGGGTGGTGGGGCAACACATGTTGCAATGGCACCCTTTCCCTCCCCATCTGAAGAGGGGAGGGAAAGGGTGCCAAAGTACTGTCTCCCATCCCATCCATGTAATGAGAGGAAGAGGGAGGGTGTGTGGGGTGCCATGAGTCACCCCATGCACCTTCCTTTTTGGCAGCAATTGCCAGTGGAACGGCCAGGCCCAAAAGGGCTATGTGAAGTGGTTCAAAGTTTTTTTCAGCATTCAAAAAAAGCTATGAAAATTAAATGTAAACACAGAGGGGAAAATGGACCATATATACTTTTCTGGAGCTTATGGTCAAATATGTGTTGTCTTGGTGAACGCAGCACCTCTGTAGTACAGTATCATATGATAAGATCTTGTGGCCCTGAACCAATCACACTGTAGCAAACCTGGTTTGCAGATTAAAACTGTGCTTGCTATGAGATAACTGAACCAATAAGATGCTAAATATCTGCATTTCAATCAAATGTGAGTGAAAAAGACTATTAGTCTCTCAAAGGCCACATTGCTGGGCAGGCAGATATCCAACTTTTCTACAGCAGGTGTTTATGAAGGAATCAACGCGAGTGGGGATCTCTGGTTCCAATCAAATATTATAAAGTTTTGGAAAGAGATGTGCTTTTGTGAGTGGGTTAAAAAGTGCGTGGCAGTTAGGGTTTTTTTCTGGAAAGCAAAAGAAATATTGGGAATAGCTCTTGTCTGTCTCCATGGAGAAAAAGATGAAATAAAATTGGACATAGACTAAACAAAACTAGAGACATTCAAAGGAGACAGGCAGAGTGAAAATGAGAACAAGAAGACGGCTAGTATATTAAAAGAAAATACTGAATTCAGCTATATCAAAATTCCTCCACAAAAGTTGTTGTTATTTTAATTAATATGGATATGGAAAGCATAAGGAAAGACAGCTCTCAGATGATACAGGAGCAGGTGTGCACTGGCAGCCATCAAAATACTTGCTGTATGCCAAGAAGTGGAAGAGGAAGAAACTGCCACCTGTTAAGTCTGGAGAAGACAAGATTGAGTGGTTATATGATAGCTATCTTAAAATATCAGAAAGTCTGCCATGTAGAAAGTAGAGCAAGTTTGTTTTCTGCTGTTCCAGAGGATAAGACATGAACCAAATGGCTTCAAATTACAAGAAAAAAGAATCCACCTACACATTAGAAAAATCTCCCTGACGATAAAGTTGTCCTACAGTATCCCTGAAAGTGAAAGATTCTCCTCTCTGGGGTCTTTGTAAATAGTCGTTAAATGGTGACTTCTTAAGGGTGTTTTACTGGTGGATTCCTGCTCTGTCATCAAACTGGAGTACATTGGACCCTTTCAGCTCCATGTTTCTGTGATTCTAAGCAGCAACCTCAGTGAGAAAGAAAAAGAGAATCAGCCCACTGCCTTAGGTCTTTATTGCACAAACCTGCTATCTTACTACAGTCACGTTATCATTGATATCATACACATACCAAACTGGGCACCTTCAATATCACACCTCTTAGCAACTCTAGTCATTCCTGAAAAGTAATTGTCTTAGTTAGGACACTTGGGACTTTTAGTCTAATCACTTCTAGAGAACCACATTCCTAATCCCTCATATAAAGCATCATCAGCCACAGAGAGATCCAGATGAATGTACATGGAGGGATTCACCATATCAGTCTCCAGGAAAAGATCATTAACCATATCTATTCAAAACTGTCTTCAAATACAGATATACCAAACTACAGATTTATATTTTGTGTGTGTGTGTGTTGGTAACTTTATCAATTTTTCACACCACTGAATTAATGAAGCCAAATCATTACAATATATATGCTAGTAAATAAAGCTTGCCTCCCACAAACAAAGATATGTTCTTGGACACCAGTCAAAACGCCCTCTCTGCCAATTATTGTGTTATTGAAATGTGTGAATTAAAACGTCATGTACGCCTCCAATCTCTCATGGTTTGGCATGTCCTTTTGTCAAACACATGTTCCTAGTTGTCACTGGAAATTCTCCTCCCCATGTGATGGGAGCCTTTAAATGTATGAACTCCCACACACCTGCATGCTATGATATTGGTGGCTAAGCTTGAACTGTAACTGCATGCAAGTTAGGGATGGATTAGACTGTCATTTAAGTTCATTTTTGAGAAGAATTTACAAACATTCAAACAATTCTTTATGTTCAAAATATAAAGAACATGAGATTTTAAAATGCTGAATGCACTGCATTAAGCACTTCATTCTTTGAAACCTGGATATGAATCTGTATATCATAGTGCTGACAGTTGTCTTCTCTACCTTGAGTGCTGACAGCTGTCTTCTCTACCTTGAGTCTGGTTCTATCAACATCATTTGGCTTTTGCACTCTCAGAATTTTCCTCCAGCACCACAGTTCAAAGGTGTTTATTTTCCTTCACTCAGCCTACCTTATTGTCCAGCTCTCGCATCCATAGGTTATTATGAGGATTACCATTGCAGATCTTCATTGCCAGTGTGATGTCTCTACTCTTCACTACAAGATCAAACCAGTCCATACTCCAGGAAATAAAGCATGACTGCTCACTGGAGGGAAGGAGATTAGAGGCAAAGATGAAGTACTTTGGCCACATAACAAGAAGACATGAAAGCTTGGAGAAGACAATGATGCTGGGGAAAATGGAAGGAAAAAGAAAGAGGGGCAGACCAAGGGCAAGATGGGTGGATGGTACACTTGAAGTGACCGACTTGACTTTGAAGGAACTGGGGGTGGCTACGGCCAACAGGGAGCTCTGGTGTGGGCTGATCCATGAGGCCACAAAGAGTCAGAAGCAACTAAACAAATAAGCAACAAAAAACTGGAAGTTTCAATGCACCTTTGGTGAGAATTTATCAACACTTAAATTTTTAGCAAATCAAATACAAAAAAAGCAAAACAAGCAGGCTATCTGATGCATACTTCTGACCAATATTATGGGTAGAAAAAGATTTAAATCATATGTTTTTATCAGTATATCAGTGTAGGCAAGATATTAGTCATTGATGTTTCCAGGAAATACCTTGAATAGCAAATTTCTATCCCTTGTGGAAACCAAATGTAAAACTCTTGTGAATGTGAGAATCAGTCACCCAATAAGCCAATGAGGCCAAAGTCCCTTTATATACATGTGTTATGTGGACAGTAATGAAAACCCATTATTTATACCTTTTGGCATAAAACTCAAGCTTTGTAGGAAAAATAATTGTTATCAAAAGTTTTGTGTGAATCCTCAAATTATTGGCATAGAAAGAGGAATTGGCTGTTTTCCTTATTCCTATGCTTCAGTGCACACTACAAAAGCTACAGCTCCCGTCACACCCTGCTGCACTTCCAATTTAACCTAATTTCAATTTTAACTTATCCCTCCCCCTCTGTTCCATCCCACTCTTGCAAGATTAAGCTGTGAAACCCTACACTAGTCAAGAAATGCTTCTTTATTCTATCCCAGAGTTTCTGACTTTCAGGATACATATTCTGAAATAACTCAACATACATTTGCCAGTGTCTGCAAGTTTAACTTTTATATAGGTGACTTCATAGAGGATAGATTTATCAGTGTTTGTCAACCATGTTGACTGGATGCAACCTTACATTCAAAAAGAGTATACATCACAATTACCACATTGCTTTCCCTACCCTATTCCTGTTTATTCAAGAGGCTTAATATGGCTATTTTTTTTTTTAAAAAAAAATCCTCATATAGAGTGAGGCCCCTTCCACACTGCCCCTATATTCCAGGATCTGACCCCAGATTATCTGCTTATTCCAGATTATCTGGCAGTGGAGACTTGTATAATTCAGTTTAAAGCAGATAATCTGGGATCAGATCATGGGATATATGCCATTGTAGAGAGACCAAAGAATAAAGCTTTGAAATAACCTGTTGCAAATAACTGGTTCTTTTCCCATATGAAGGAGGGAGTAAGCTTCTTCTTTTTTTTTTTTTTTTTTTTTTTTTTTTTTGCTGTTCTGGGGACTAGGCTTATGAATTTCAGCTGAACTTCGATCCATTTCTGCTGGCCAAATTTTGGGAAACCCACATATCTGTTTTTGCACTGAAAGCCTCCCAAAATTGAGTGGGTAGCCAAAAAACTGCTTTTGTTCTGCAGCTAAAAAATGTAACAAGAGTATTGTTGAAGGCTTTCATGGCCGGAATCACTGGGTTGTTGTAGGTTTTCCAGGCTGTATGGCCATGTTCTAGAAGCATTCTCTCCTGACATTTGCCTTTATCTGTGGCAAGCATCCTCACAACCTCTGAGGATGCTTGCCACAGATGGAGGTGAAATGTCAGGAGAGAATGCTTTTAAAACATGGCCATACAGCCCGAAAAACCTACAACAACTCACTGTGGCAAGAGCCAGCCCATTGGTCGCAATGGGGGGGGGGCTCCCCAGGCTCCCCTTCCCATCATTTTTAGGGTTATCAGGATGAAAATGACCACGCTTGGAGGACACATCATCCACTGTTAGCTCACTAAGTTTCAGAACGTTTGGGTCATCTGATGACTTTTAGGAATTTATTTCCTTTTTAGAAATAAAATCTCATTGAAAAATTCTGAAAAAGTTATCCCCCACTGGCCCCACCCTGTGATTTCTCCAGACGCAGCAGCAGGGCAACATTCCTTCCTGCCAAATGTCAAAGATGCACATCCACATCACACTGCCCAGTGCTCCATTATTACACTTTCTTCTTTACTAATAAAAAAAACCCAGCATGCAACTTCATACTGGAAGAGGCCAGCAGCAGCCACAAGCAAGCATTGCCTTATTAGAAGAAAAAAAAAACACTCCTGAATGATCCAATGGGGGGGACATTTTCAAAATATATTATGGAAAATCTAGCCATGTTTGGGGAGGAAAACTGTATTTGGAGGATATTATTTTATGCACACTCCACCCACTCATCCCACACTTTCCCAATTCCCAGTCCCACTAAATGAAAATAATTAATACAATAAAGGAAAATAAAGGAAAATAAAAAAAGATTCAATTTTAGAGAGAGGCCAAGCCAAGTCAAGCCAAAAAATAAAGCTGAGAGCGAGCGGCAAGGCAATCAGATTGAAGCCCCGTCGTAAAGCCAGGATGCAAATGAGGGTAATGGAGGCACCGACACAGTTTGTGTAAAACAAGTCATGGTGCTCTTCTATTCTGATTGGCCAAACAAGCAGGGCTCACAGGGAAACCTCATGAGAGCAGCATGTGGCAGCTTCACAAGCCATGTGGTGCCGAATAGGGGAGGATGAGTCATAACCAGTTGCCATGTGGCCTGTTCTGGATGAAAAAACATGGTGGAGGAGCCCTTACTGTTAGGACTAACCAAACAAATCGAACAAGCCAGATTAGCTGAAGGGAACCAACCAAATTGAAGCTGTGCACAAGCCTACCAGGAACTAATACATGTATCAGTTTATAAAAACTATAGGAAAAGAGTTTCCACCTAAACATTAGGAAAAACTTGGTATCTGGTGCAAAGTGGGCCCTACCTGTCTTTTGTCATGTGCAATGACATCAGTCAAGATCATAGAATGCTGAGGGTGGGAGATGGGGGAGAAAGAATTCCCTTACTTCCCCTTTTTTTCCAGCATTCTCAGTCATATCTAATTGTGGACATGAGGGGCTGCACATGATAGCAGACAAGTAGGACCCGTGTTGCAACCAGAGAGAGCAGATGTAGAGGGGACTGCATCCCATGTACCCAGGCCACCCGAGGCCAGTAGACATGGAATGGTAATGATGACAATTGCAGCTATTTCCCTTTCAAAACTAACTCAACTGTTCCTAGGCCCAAAGTCAGATTACCCCAATTTTGGCTAACATTTGGGCAAGAGCACGGATTAGCCCCTGTGGTGTTTGGAAGCCAAATTGGTGTAGACCAGGTCTCAATGCTATGGAATACTGGGAATTATAATTTGGTGAGACACCAACCAACAGAGCAATCTAAATACCTCATAAGATCACAATTATTATTATTATTCCATAGCATTGAGCCATGGATATTAAAATGCTGCCAAATTACATTAATTCTACAGTGTAGATTCACCACAAGATATCTCATTAAATATATGAAAGTATTCAAAAAATTAAATGCAAAATAGTGAACTCACATATTTTTGAAAATGGGTGCACTCAGTCAGGATGTGCTGCACCACACTGAGTATCATTGAAATCACATAGATGGCATAGATAGACCCTTAATCTGACAAGCATGTTTTTACTTCCTTAAGTATTTTACCTTCATTTTGCCAGTATAGAGTGAACTGTGATGATACACCATTTGATAGCGTGTTTTTAATGTCAGCCTTATAAAGATAGTTTTTGATGGTAGCTTTAAAAAAGATTTCAGCAGCAGATGAAATTGTCTTGATCTTTGATAGACATTTTTTAAGAAAAATCAAAGATTAAACTGTAACTGTATTTATTTCTTAGATTACATTTTAATCCCATTCTTCTTCCAATGTATATATTATTCTTTTCCCCATTTCCTCTTCCCAATAAGTTGGAGATATAACAACAGGTCCAAGGTACCCATTGAGACAGAGGCAGCCCTAGGTAATTTTCAAAGGTAAGCAAACATTATTTTGGCACCCCCCCCCCCCTCAACCAATCACTGAAAAATAAAACATAGAAGGTAGAGGTGAATAAAAGACTTACCTTACAAACCAGAAATTTACTTACAACATTATGTTCATATAGTTACATTACCTAGAATTAACACAAATTAACATTTTTTAGAATGCAAATATTTTATTAAACTTAGCAACAATTCTAAGTTTTTGTTGTTATTTTTGGTCTACAAGTACTACACAAAGGTTTATTGGTCATGCTGTCTCTTCCAAAGATTTTTCAGACTAGGGTCTTGCTAATAATAGAGAACTCAAACCCATGCTTGTTGGGTCTGTAAATCAGATTTGTTTTGGAGAACGCAGCCCTAGGAGAATAGACACCTCCTTTTTAAGAAAGCGAACTCTTGTCCTTCAAAAGTGCCATGCCAGCCTGGACCATTGCAATGGGTGTGGCAACACAGCCAGCATCTGGCCCCTTCACTTGACTGGATACTTTAACATCCAGTTTTCTTTAACACAAATAAACTTGAACACTTTTAAAATTAAAAAGATATTTTTCTGGCTTTCAATTTTGAAAACTCGTGTACTATTATATCTGTTTCCATTTCATCCAACAAGCCATTTTCAATGGCCAAGGTTGCTAGTCCACTCAAGCGCTCTTGACTCAAAGTTGATCTTAAGTACGTTTTTATAAGTTTTAATTTTGAAAAACTCCTTTCACCGCTGGCCACAGATACTGGAAGTGTTAACAGAATTCTCAATGCAATATAAACATTTGGAAAAGTATCCACATAACGACGTTTGGTTATGAAAGACAATGCTTTAGCTGGATGACTTCCAGGGGGTAGCATAGTTGCAAATATTTGTAGCTCTTCAAACAGATCATCACCGTTCACATCTCAGTCTTCTCCATCAGCCAAAATGGTTTGAAGGTGTTGACAGGCATTCTTCAATTCTGTTTCATTCAAACTTTTCCCAAGGCTTGAAATATCATACTGGGATCAGATCTTGGGATATAGGGCCTGTCTGGAAGGGCCCCTAGACCCCTTCTACACTGTCCTTATAACCCAAGATCCGATCCCAGGTTATCTGCTTTGAACTGGATTATATGTCCGCACTGCCAGATAATCTGGGATAAACAGAAAACCTGGGATCAGATCTTGGGATATAGGGCCTGTCTGGAAGGGCCCCTAGACCCCTTCTACACTGTCCTTATAACCCAAGATCCGATCCCAAGTTATCTGCTTTGAACTGGATTATATGAGTCCACACTGCCAGATAATCTGGGATAAACAGAAAACCTGGGATCAGATCTTGGGATATAGGGCCTGTCTGGAAGGGCCCCTAGACCCCTTCTACACTGTCATAACCCAAGATCCCATCCCAGGTTATCTGCTTTGAACTGGATTATATGAGTCCACACTGCCAGATAATCTGGGATAAACAGAAAACCTGGAATATGAGGATTTAAAGATTGAACTGCAAAGACTCTGGCACAAGCCAGTCAAATTGGTCCCAGTGGTGATCGGCACACTGGGTGCAGTGCCTAAAGACCTTAGCCTGCACTTAAAAACAATCAGCACTGACAAAATCATGATCTGCCTGCCAGCTGCAGAAGGCCACCTTACCCCAGTACGCATTATTCACCTATACATCACACAGTCCTAGACACTTGTGAAGTGTCCCACGTGTGATCCAATACAACTTTCTGCCCCATATAACAACAACAACAACAAACCCACAAACAACAACGGTAAGTCAAAGTTATAGCAGGTTCCCTCATCCTTTCTGCCCCATATAATACTAAAATAATAATAATAATAATAATAATAATAATAATTAAAAGAAGAAGAAGAATATAATAACAACAACAGTAAGTGGGACTTGGGTGATTTGGACTCCAACTCCCACTATTCCTCGCAGCCTCAGGCCCTTTCCTTGTAAGCAGGTGACTAGAACTGACCTGGCTCCTCGTGCTCCTCCCGGATCTTGAATAGCTGGAGCAGGAGGCACAAGGGCGCCTCGCACACAGCTGCTCTCGCCTCCTCCCACACGCATGCACGGAGTGGAGGGAAACACCGTCCAACTGTGGGGCGCATGCGCAGAGCCAGAAGGGAGGCGGCGGACTCTGTGTAGCCTTCAAGAGGGAGAGGGAGGCAGAGAAAGGTTGCAGAGGGGAGGGGGCATTTACAGAGGCGCCCTTGTGCCTCTGGCAAAATAAAAAACTATTCAGCAGCCGCTTACCTAGCGTAATGCAAGAACCGCCCCTGCATTGAGATCACAGCTGAGTAGGGGTTTAATATAATGAATTCAGCACTGGACTAAAACTCAGAAGACCAAGGTTTGAATCGCTGCTCAGCAATGTAATCCC
Organism: Anolis sagrei; assembly: GCF_037176765.1. NCBI lineage: Eukaryota > Metazoa > Chordata > Lepidosauria > Squamata > Anolidae > Anolis > Anolis sagrei. Next base: position 36,940,150 of record NC_090023.1, on the reverse strand, counting down.
ACCTTGAACAACTCATCTTCAGAGGAAGACAAAGTCAAAGCTCTTCTGAACAAATCATGATGGATTACTCTTAGGGTCCCCAGAAGTCAGAAATGACTTGAAGACAGACAACAACAATGACAACATTACAAACAGCTTAACCTCCAATCTAGGGGAAAGATTCTTTTGGCTCTTCTATGACTAGAACTCCCAGCAGCTTGTAAACATAGCTAGTGGTAAGCAATGCTGGCTATTAGAGGTTGACAATGAGCCTTGGCCCTGCTTTATGCACTGCTCCATATCATCTTTGGTACAATATTTATGTTTTGTGATCATGTTTTTTTTTAATTACAGGAAGAATATTTCTTGAAACAGTATGTTTGAGAATACTTCTCTAGTCCCATCATATTACATGCTTTCAAACTAAAAAGAACTCAAAATTGCTATGTGAACTAAACTCCTCCGTACATCTGGAGTTATTCCCCCAAATACACACACACAACTCTCCTCCTTGGTTTAAAATATAAAGTTTTCAGTTCAAGAAGCATTGCCTTGGAAACTGTTCTTTGCTTGCTCATTGACTAGCAAAGACAATATAACAACAAAATAGTGAGTGACGGAGAAAACAATGAGAGATGGAGGCAAGCAAATAAATACTTTTACACAAACATCATAAACACAAATGTCAAGATCTGGAATTGGACCACTTTCCTCTCCTCAAAACCCAGCAATGCATTTTACACAGCAAGCAAATTGATGTGGTGATTACCCAAATTAAAATGTGTTAATTTACTGTGCCGGGTTTGCGTAATTTCCAACAGGTGTTTTTTTTGTCCTTTCTGTCTAGTAATAAAGGAGGAAAAGCCGAGAGGGGCTGTCAAAAATTACTTCCATTTAATGTATTGCAATGACTATAGGAATTAGGCTTATCATTTGCTGATACTTCTATCTAAGGGACAAAGGTTAACATTTTAAAGGATTGGTCGTTTGGAGACATGCCCTCAGGTCACAGGGAACCATCAAAGCAGAGAGAAGTTTGAGACTTCTGTATTAACCACTAAATCAGATTAAAGGTAAAGATTAAACTTTATAGACCAGTGCTTCTAAAAATGTCAAATGTCTAACCAATATTTTAATTAAGCAGTTGCTGTCAGAAAAAAAGCTTAATGCTTCTATCTCTTGATATTTCCTTGATTCTTTGAACTGAGAATGGGAATAGGGTATTTCCTTGGATTTTCCATAAAACTAGGAACAGCTGTGAGGCAGTATTTATGTTGTCAGTATCATATAATTCAGTTTCTGAATCCAGATTATCGACTTTAAATTGAATTATGTGAGTCTACACTTCAATATAACCCAGATCAAAGCAAACAATCTGGAATCCCAAATTAACTTACATAGCAGTGTAGATGGGTCTTGAAAGAGAGGGATATAGATTAGAGGACAGGGGAATAAAACAGAGCTTGTAAGCATTATTTTTAGGACTGAGTCATGGTGACTAGGGGATTCTGGAAATAAAGAGATTAAAAACTGAAGTAAAGGGTTAAAATCTCTGTAAGTATATTACTGCATCGTTCACCCACTAAAGAGATGGAGGGATGCATGCATCTGCACTGTAGAATTAATGCAGTTTGACAGCATGTTAACTTCCATGGCTGAATGCTATGGAATTATGGGAGCTGAAGTATGGTGAGACACCATCAGTCTTTGTCACAGTAGGCTTAAGGTTTTTTTTCCCGCCACATCACATTGTTGGCTCATGTTTAACTTGTTGTCCAGTACACGTACTGCTCTCGAGCCAGGTGTCCCCCATTCTGTATCTTTGCATTTCGTTTTTTCTGCCTAAGTGGAGTATCTCGCATTTGTCCCTGTTGAACTTCATTTTGTTAGTTTTGGCCCGTCTCTCTAATCTGTCAAGATCATTTTGAATTCTGCTCCTGTCCTCTGGAGTGTTGGCTATCCCTCCCAATTTGGTGTTGTCTGCAAACTTGACGATCATGCCTTCTAACCCTTCATCTAAGTCATTAATAAATATGTTGAACAGGACCGGGCCCAGGACGGAAACCTGTGGCACTCAGCTCGTCACTTCTTTCCAGGATGAAGAAGAAGCATTGGTGAGCACCCTCTGGGTCCGTCCATTTAACCCATTACAGATCTACCTAACCGTAGTTTTGCCTAGCCCACATTGGACTAGTTTCCTTGCCAGAAGGTCATGAGGGACCTTGTCGAAGGCCTTACTGAAATCCAGGTACACTACATCCACCACATTCCCCGCATCTACCCAGCTTGTAACTCTATCGAAAAAAGAGATCAGATTAGTCTGGCATGACTTGTTTTTGATAAATCCATGTTAACTATTAGCAATGACCACATTTGTTTCTAAGTGTTTGCAGACCACTTCCTTAAGAATCTTTTCCAGAATCTTGCCTGGTATTGACTTGAGGCTGACCGGACGGTAATTGTTTGGGTCATAATTTTTTCCCTTCTTGAAGATTGAGACCACATTTGCCTCCTTCAATCTGCTGGAGCTTCTCCCATTCTCCAACAACGCTCAAAGATGATTGCCAATGGTTCCGAGATGACTTCCGCTAGTTCCTTCAATACTCTTGGGTGTAGTTGATCTGGCCCTGGGGACTTGAACTCATTAAGAGTGGCCAGGTATTCCTGGATGACTTGTATCCCAATTTGGGGTTGGATGTCCTCTAATCCCTCATCCACTCCATCTTGCTGGGGTTGAAGATGACTTTTTTTTTGTGAGAAGACTAAGGCAAAGAAGGCATTAAGTAGCTCTGCCTTTTCCCTATCCCCTGTCAGCATTGCCCCATCTTCTCCTCGAAGAGGCCCTATCGCCTCCTTCTTCTTCCTTTTTCTGCTGACATAGGAAAAAAGGGTTATAGCCCTCCATGTCTACATTCCAGCGATAGGAGTCATCCCATGAGGTTTCAGTGATACCTATGACATCATATTTGTGGTGTTGTGCTAAAAGTTGGAGTTTGTCTTGTTTATTTCCCATGCTCTGTGCATTGATGTAAAGACATGTGAGCTCCCGAGATCTTCCCCTGAGCTGTTTATTTGGGATTATTGTGCTTTTGGTACTTGGTCCTTGTTGTATTTGTGCAACCCTCTGTTTAACTTTCTGGCAGTTCCCTGACACTGTGAGTAAAGTAGTATTCGCAAGGCTGTTGTCCCCCTCCCCTGGTTGACCTAGTTTAAAATGTGCCTAATGAGGTTTGCAAGTGAGCAAAAAGGTGTTTTCCTACTTGTGTGAGATGCACCCCATCCCATCCCTTGCCAGTAGGCCATCCTCCTGGAAAAGCAGGCCATGGTCGAGGAAGCCAAAGCGTTCCTCCTGACACCATTTTCTAAGCCAGTTCTTGACCTGTACTATTTTTCTGGCCCTTGTAGGACCGTGTCTTACAACTGGGAGGAGGGATGAAAAGACCACCTGTACATTACATTGTTTAAGCTTTCTGGTCTTCCCCAATAAGTTGTGTTTCTTGGTCAGGTGTTAGTTGTGAGAATTTGGAATCTATTGTGTAACTGCAGCTGAGCAGAAGTATTCAGAGGAGGTTTCCTGGTCCTATGTCTCTTTCTAAGGGTGACATTCCTCCAAGCCTGAGGGTTGTCCACATCTGAGGTGATCTCCTCTTGAGCCTCCCCATAATGTTGTTGTGATATGGGTTGTCTGTCTAGGACAGTGTGCTGTGTGGTATCTAAGAACAGCTGGAGTTCCTGAATGTCCTTAAAGGTCTTAATATGGTCCTCGAGTTGTTGGATCCTCTGTTCCATGTCAGTGATCTGTTTACACTTGGTCATCCTTTTGGTAATTGGTAATTGAGTAATTGTTGGTGAAAAAGCTGAACATGCCACAGCTTGTGCATGAGATGGGAAGATTTTGTGTTTGTTCCATCTGCAGCCTGCTAATTACCTCCCCTTTAGTGTGTTTTTATGTTGTGGTCTGTATGCAGGGGTGAAAGTTTAGGTTAGTAAGTGTGACCCTGGCTTATATACGTTAAACAGGAACAACTCACTGCCAGAACAATGAGTCACTAAAATAATTTAGCCTCGCCCCACCTCTCAAACAAAACAAACACTCCCAGCAGCTAATCTTAAACACTCACTCAGATTCCTAGTGCCCTCTAAGACAAGGCTTACCTGAAGCAGGAGGGTACAAAATGGCTTCTTGCTTCCTCAACTTCTGTGGGAGCACAACACCCACTTGAGCTCAGTCCCTGGCTTATATAGGTTAAACAGGAACAACTCACTGCCAGAACAATAAGTTACTAAAATAATTTAGCCTCGCCCTGCCTCTCAAACAAAGCAAACACTCCCAGCAGCTAATCTTAAACACTCACTCAGATTCCTAGTGCCCTCTAAGACAAGGCTTGCCTGAAGCAGGAGGGAACAAAATGGAGTCTTGCTTCTTCAACTTCTGTGGGAGCACAACTTCTTTCTCCCTCATTTATACAGCTATTGGGGTTAAACATGCTACAAGGGTAGAACATATTTTCCACTGTTAGCCCATCAAGTCTCAGAAAATTTCACTTATCCACGGATTTTATAAACAATTTATAAACAATTTAAAAAAAATTGTTTATAAACATTTTTTTTTAAAAAAAATACTTCAAGAGCTAGCTTCTTGAATTTTCTCTACAGTGACACAAGATAACAGGATCATTTCTCCCAACTTTCAGAAATATTCATACATCTACTGATTTTAGAGAATTTTTTAAAGTGTTGACAAATCTTTTTTTAAAAAAAAAGCCACAGCAACTATCCCATTGAATGTCTATCATATTAACTAATGAAACTTCCATTTGGGGATTTCTTCCCAGCCCAGCACAAAGATGTATTTACTAGAAATATCAGCCAGTCCTCCGATTTGCAGATTCAGCAATTTATTGGAACTTTGGCTAACTGCTGCTAGAGAGGGACAAATCTGTCCTTTCTCCTGATTGGGGCTTTCTGATGCTGGGCAGAATTCTGGGAAATGTAGTTTAGGGGAGGGCCCTTTGAATTCTCTGGCATAGGCCTCCTCACCTTCTGAAACTACATTTCTCCCACTTCTGTGCTTTCTCAGGGAGGTTCCAGACAGCGGAAAAGTCCACTTGAATCCGGGTTTAAAAAACCTTGGTTGGGATGGACTGTAATCTGCACACCACTCCCAAAGCCTGTGCTTTCTGCAGGCACTGTTTGCATGTCCTCCCAGTACCTACCTGGAGGACAGGGCTGTGCATAGGGCTATGCATGTCCTCCCAGTACCTCTGTGTCCTACTGGGAGGACTGAGAGACAGCCCCCAACCCCCCCCCCCCCCCAAACCCCTTAAAATGGGCGGTCTCCATTAGGCCTCACAACACAGTCCCTAGGATGTACCATTATGCACAAAAAATCCTGGGAGGGAGGGGTGGAGAGCAAATCACTTGTTTTTTTCATGCGTAATGGTACATCCTAGGGATTGCGCTGTGAGGCCTAATGGAGGCCAGTAAGTTATTTTATACATTTCCTCCTCGTTTTTAAGGTGTTTGGAAGGGGATGGGGCAACCTCACAACTTCTAGGCTCCAGGAGCCAAGAAGGTGCAGGATGGATGTTTGGACAGGCTGCAGGGAAGTCCCAGGACTTCCTGTGGGCCTGACCACACAGGGTCATAGCCCATTAGACTTGGACCTTTCAGAAAGGCGCATGTCTAATGGGCTATCAAATTAATTCACTACAAACCAGGGTTTTCCTGGTTTGTGACAAATGCAATGGCTTTTCTGTTGTCTGTCATCTAGATGCCCCCCTTGAAGAAACGAGAACTCTCATTTCTAAGGGGCTGTTTGAATGTGTCTTAGGTCTCTTTCCCAGAGAACTCTGCTTTTCCCTGTTGCTTCCCTCTCCTAATGGTGAGAGACCATCAATTTAAAGAGGAAAGGCAACATATTTGGATCTGCTTGCTTGAACTCAACATGAAACTGATTTTGGGAGGCTTCCATGGTTTACAAAATTCAAAGAAAAAAAGTATTGTGTAAATTCTCAAGTTTTTGGCATGGGCCATGCCCACATGCCCAATATCATATTGTAAGTACAAATTTAATGAATTTAATCTGACTTATGATGTCTAACGAAAATTTTGCGCAGCCTTATTGTATATAAGCCACCAATAAACAGTAGTGATTTTATACTTTCTAATAATATTAAAACACATGTATCTTATTTGAAAGAAAACTTCCCGACTTTACACAGAGATAAAGTCTTACAATATTTTGTCCTATCAAAGTTCTTAACAAGCAATGTATATATGTAAAATTTACATAAAGTATCCAAAGATGACTAAATTGTACAACATTTATCATAATCTTGCTCTTCTTTCTGACAATGTATTTTTATTCACTCAATGCTATTATGGACCTGTCCTTTCTTCAGCAACTGAATTTCCCCCTGCTCCAAAAAGTTCTGGGAATGGTTTTATAGGCATGCTGTTTTCCTGGTTTTAATCTATTATCTTTAGTGGATTTGTTTCAAAGGGTTTTAAATCTATTATTTGCTTAAATGTATATCAACAATTGCTTTGTATATGTTTTTACTTAATTTTTACCTATCGGTGGCCAGACTGCTAACAGGATCTCCATACAGGGAGAGATCCACTCCCATGTTGAGGCAGCTCTACTGGCTGCCAGTCTGCTTCTGGGCTAAATACAAAGTGCTGATCTTTACCTTTAAAGTCCTGAATGACTTAGGTCCAGGCTATTTGCCCAATCACATCTCCTCTTACAAACCATCCTGGGCACTGTGGTCATCAGAGGAGGTCCTGCTCTTGGTCTCATCCCCATCCCAAGTACAGCTGGTTGGAACGAGAGAGGGGGCCTTCTCCGTGGTCACCTCCCACCTCTGGAACTCCCTAAAAAAATAAAGCTGGCTCCCTCCCTCCCTCCCTCCTCTCCTTCAAAAATCAGCTGAAGACCTACTTTTGCTCATTAGCGTATGGAGAGGAGGAGGATTAGATGGCCAAGAGATCACTGCCAGGCCTCTGGTTGAGAATTATTTGTATTTGGGCTTTTCTGGTTCACATCAGCCCAATGACCTCATCCAACCCACACCATTTTGTGAACCCTTGCTGGCTCTTGTACACTAATGTGGATATTTTGTTTAGATTTATGTTATTTTACAATTTTGTCAACTATGTATAGTTTAATTTCTTGATGTCAGGTTTACTGTACTGATGTTAGGTTTTAATTTGATGTTAGGTTTTAATGTTACTTTTATATGTGGGTTTTTCTGGGATTTTATGTTATTATAGTGTGTTTTATGAAGGCATTGAGTGTTTGCCATTGTTATGTTGGAATCCGCCCTGAGTCCCCTCAGGGAGATACGATTGAATACAAATAAAGTTTTGTTGTTGTTGTTATTATTATTATTTCTTTATTTTGTTAAGCTGCCTTAGAATAATAGAATCATAAAGACGGAATAGGCCACAAGTTTCATCCAGTCCACTCCCCATCATGCAGGAAAATACAGGCAAAGCACTCCCAACAGATGACAATCCAGCCTCTGCTTAAAAAATCTCCAATGAAGGAGATTCCACCATACTCAGAGGCAGCATATTTCACTGCCGAACAGCTCTTACTGTCAGGAAGTTCTTCCTGATATTTAAATGGAATCTCTTTTCCTGTAATTTAAATCCATTGCTCAGGCATTTATTTCTTTACTTTCACCACCCAGAGTGCATTTATTATGTAGAATTAATGCAGTTTCAGAGGTACCTGCTTCAGGGCTAACATGAGAGTGGGACTGACCCACACTGTATAATTAATATATTTTGACTCCACTTTAACTGCCATGGCTGAATGTTATGGAATCCTGGAAGTTGCAGTTTTACAAGGTCTTTAGCCATCCTCACTGAAGAGTACTGGTGCTTCATCAAACTACATTCCTCATGTTTCCATAGTATTAACCCATTGCATTTAGCATGGTGTCAAACTGCATTAAACTGACAGTGTAAATGCACTCATATAGACACACTCCCACACTTATGCTGCCTCTGAAGCAGGAGGTACCATAGCCAACCCTCCAAAGGCATGTTTGCACCAAAATATCAGCCAAAATTTGAGCAATCTTTTCTAGTCTGCATACTGGCCTTGGGAAGAAAAGCTAACATAATATATATTCAACCAATGATATGATCCTGCATAATAGATGCAACCTTGAACTTGAAGCAAACTTTAGTGATGACAGACAATAGATCAGTGTGCTTGACAGGTCCCTCCAGCACTTTTTAGACCATTCAAGTAAGAAACATTAGAAGCTTCAAATTTTAGGACAGATTAAAATTGCCAGCCAGAATCTTTTTAGTATGCTATCAAAGATCAATGCCCAGCAAAGGGAAGCAAAGCTACACTCTTAAACTTCCCTGTCCTAAACCAATGAACCTCAATTGTATTTGGACTGTATAACCATTGCCCAAGTCAGTATGGCAATGAAGGATGGTGGCGGTTGTTAGTCAGTGAGCAACAGTTTTGGAAAATTATACTATTATTTTTGGCTAGAGATGTAATGACATGTATGTTGTCAATAAACAGGGTGGTTTTTTCATACATTGTTGTTGTTGTTTTTTAACAGAAAACAGAACTTTCTGTGCTGAAAACAGCATTTTCTATTTGGAAAATATTTCAGTGCTGAAATATTTATTTATTTTATTTATTTACTTTGCTTATATACCGCAGTTCTCAGCCCAGGGGCGACTCACTGCGGTGGGTATATTCATTCATGTGAATATTCATTCATGTGAATAAAATACTATGCAAATCAACCATGGGTGGCTTTTATGCAGAACAAATATCCAATACCTGTGCAGAAAACAATACTTCCTGTGTATGAATTAATATCTACACTGATTTTTCCCCAGAATGCTAATGCTGTTTTCTGCACAGGAAATGCTGTTTTCACTACAAATCAATCATATGTGAATGTTACGCAAAAGAAATTTCCAATTGAATTTCCAATTTTTTTCAATAAAGAAATTAATATTTTTATATTTGAAGCATCATTTTTCATGCAGATAATGCTGTTCCCTGTACAAAACAACTGAATGCAATTTTTGTGTAGAATAAGTTCCAAAGTTATTTCCTGTTCTTCAGAAAGAAAGTTAAAACTTGGCTATGGAACCAAGCATTTTGGAGAGTAGTTCCAGTGCAATATAAAGCTATGGGGTTAATGTAGTATGATTGGATCAGCTTTGGACTATGATTTCAGGACCATGTGCTATGTTTTTAACTGTTTATTTTAAATGTATTTATATGTTACTGTTTTGATTTTAATCAACTACGTATTTGTATTTTGTTCATTTTTATGTTTTGGCATTGAACTATTGCCAATTTGGAAGCCACTCTGAGTCCCCTTGGGGGTTGAGATTGAGCAGAGTAAAAATACAACAAATAAATAAGTAAATAAACTTTAAAATAAGTCCAGGATTTTCATCAGGGTCATGACACTCATTTTTCCCTTTTTTTGGGGATAAAATAAACAAATACATAAAATAATATTTTGTTTAAAACATTTTTGAATATTTTCAAATATTCTTTCCGTTTATAGATCTAATGATGAACATTAGCTAGTTAGAAAGGATCAAGAGAGAAAGAATAGGGAACAGATGTTGCAAGAACCAGACCATTAAAGAACCAGACCAATATTAATTAAAGTACAGTTTATTAGTTAACAATCAAAAGGAGCAAAAAAAAAATAACTCAAAAAGGCTCAAAACACTTATTCTTCAGTATGAAACATAAAATTACCCACAATTGGGCCAAAAAACTCTCTTAATACTCTCAGTAGTATCACTACTCGAAGATTCCATCACAACAACAGGACTTCCATTGAGCTAAATAAAGCTCTCTAAGGCATATCCCCTGTTTAGATATCAGCCAGCATGCCAATGCCTTAAATCAAGAAATAGTTTTCTAAGACCTACAGAGATACTTGCAGGAACACCTCAGCAAGTGAGAGTCCAAAAGTGGCAGGCTAAAACCCGGAGCCTCAATCCATGGCTGATACAAAATGAGAGACTCCCCCCTGTGCACACAGAAAACTGGGTGACTTGGAAGGTGCCGAACAGACTGTACTCTGGCACCACGAGATGCAGAGCCAACCTTAAGAAGTGGGGCCACAAAGTAGAGTCCACAACATGCGAGTGTGGAGAAGAGCAACCACAAACCACCTATTACAACATAGTCTGAGCCCTGCCCCATGCACAATGGAGGACCTTCTTATAGCAACACTAGAGGCACTCCAAGTGGCCAGCTACTGGTCAAAAGACATTTAGTATAAAGTCAAGTTTTTAAACTTTGTGTTTTTAAATATATTACAACTGTATCCTCTGTTCGCTTCTGATACGATAAATAAATAATCTCTCCAAGATATGGGTACTGTGCCAAATATGTATTCTGTGTGTTTGAAGGGGGGGGGGGTCATTTATGTATAACCCAAAGAAAAGGAAGAAGAAATTATCTGTGCTAGCATCATTGCCAACACAAAGCCTCACTTCCAAGCCCCTAGAGAAATCTTAGGAAATTGTTTTCTTTCACAAATGTCACCCAAAATGTGGTGGGGAATTTTAAAGGTGATTTGCATGCAACAAAAAGATTGAGTTTGCAAGGAAAGAGTAGTGAAGGGCCAAAATCTAAGGATTGTGAAATGATTTAGTTAATAAGTACTTGAGAAAATTTTAGGTAGAACAAGGAGATGTATTCAGGCAATCTGAATATGAAAGAACTCAACCTGATAGGGAACTGGCTAAGATGGGAGAAGTCCTTTTTCAGCCTATTCCCATCACACTTCAGCCATTTTCAAAAGGGAAATGGCAGAAAAAAAAGTTTTCAGTTCTAGAACTTCTCCTTCACTTCAGCAAATTGAGGTGTGTATTGAACTATTGAGACTACGGCAGAAATATGAAAGAAGATCATTGCCATTTATTCTAAATCTTAACTGACTAGTCCTTGTTGTGTATCTTATAGTTGTTTTTGAATTATGGTGAATCTATAGAGGGGCTTTTTTGATCAAAGTGAATTTGCCAGTGTCTCTTTCTGAGATGGAGAGAGGGAGACTTGGTCAAGGTCACCCAGTGGGTTTTGATGACCGAGCAGGGATCCAAACCCTGGTCTCCCAATGCTCACTTCTTGTCCAATGCTCTGAGGACACCATGCTGGCACTCATGCAAGAAATGCGCCCATTTCCACATTTTCTCCCAATCCTTCCCTGTTGTTCAAATTAGGCCACAATGTTCACAAGGTGATTACAAATGAGATGCTAAATTGATAGGCAATGACAGAAAGGACCTCACAACACTAGTGAAGGACACTGAATGGCAAGGAGGAAAAAAAACTTATGGTAAAGCAGCTCCTCCCATTTTAGGGGATGCTTCAGTTTGCTTCCAAGCCTCACCATTTGGGACTTGGAAGCTGTAGTCTAAGTAAAGGCACCTTTCAATACTTTCCCAACAACCATCCACCAAATGGACAAAAACAGAGTTACATAAGCTCTAAATAAATGATAAGTTCTGTTGCTAATTAAGAATTTATTTGGAAGATAATCATTCAGTAACTGAGCCCATCAAAGCCTCAATCTAACACATTTTAAAATACAAGGATGCATCTGTATTGTAAAATTAATGTGGAATGCATCTATGGGTGCATCTAAACTAGAATTAATAAAGCTTGACACCATTTTAACTGCCATGGTTCAATGCTATGGAATCCTGGGATTTGTAGTTTGGTAAGGCACCAGACCTTTTTGGCTGAAAAGGATACAGACCTTGAAAAACTACAGCTCCCAGGATTCCATAGCATTGAGCCATGACTGTTAAAGCAATGTCAAACTGCATTTATTCTATAGTATACACGCACCTATAGATTCATTCCTAGTCATGCGGGGACATGAGAGAAGTCTCTCACAAGGATGGTAACACATCAAAACATCTGGGTGTACCCTGGGCAACGTCCTTGCAGATGGCCAATTTTCTCACACCAGAGTGACTTGCAGTTTCTCGAGTCGCTTCTGACACGACAAAAAAAGTCATGCCAATTAATTTTAATATGTATTTTCTTGTTAGATTTATATCCTGCCCATCTTCCAAAAAGCTCAAAACAGTATGTTTAGTTTCCCTTTCAGGTCGGGTAGGTCACCCTGAAATAGTAACTGATCTAAGCTGACCAGTTAAACTTAATGACTGATTGGGCAATAATTTAAACCTGAATCTCCCAAACAAAAATATTTTGCATTTTATAGATGGTGGTCTGTGAGAGAAATAAATTGTGATTGATTAATTGATCTCCCTAGTCCTGACACACAACCCTAACCACGGTGCCAGATGAACTTTAGTGCAGTCCAAAGCTTAAAACCAAAGGTAAATGTAATTTGTTTTTAGACACAGCGAAGATAGACTTCAGAAACTGGGGAAATGATGACACATACAGAAATATTCCATGTGATATCCTATATGTGTTTAAAATGCCAATTTCTTTCACTATACACCAGAATTTCCCCATGCTTCTTCATGCTGTTTGTTCCCACAGTTACTTTTCTATATAAATGCAACTGGTCCTTATGAAAAATAATCATGCGTGCGCGCACACACACATTTTCCTACATTCTGAGCCCAGAGGAAGGCAAGCTTCTTTGGCATTTCTGGGAAACTGTCTCTTTATTTTGGAGCACAGGTAAACCAAGAAGTTAGCAGATGGCTGCAAAGAGATGGGGAGTGGTAAATGGAACTGTCTACAGATGGTGCACTAACTCCCTTTGAAGCTGTCTGTGGGTTGCATGACAGCCCAATATGGTTGTGGACTTCAAAATATGTGTATTCCCACACACCCCTGATGTCATTATGACATTTCTGTTTTCAAGGAAGAAGCGCTCTGTGTATACGTGTGTGTTTCTGTTTGCATGTGTGTAGGATTGCAGGAAGAGTGGCCAGATGGATAAAGATAAAAAGAAATCAGAAAAACACAGGAAAGTGAGAGAAAAGAACTGATCTCAGTAGGTGGTATTCCTTTTCCTAAACCAACTATCTCAATTCATTTGGAGCACTGTTTCATTGAGAAGGGATTCACAGCAAGACTCAAAGGCAAGATTTAAATTGCAAAAAGGAAAGCATATTCTAAATTCATTAGTCGTGTGTGTGTGTGTGTGTGTTTTACACCCAATAGTAATTTATATTGAGGGACAAGATTATGTGCTTATTTAAGGCACAGAACCATAAATCATAAAACATAGAGACCTAGAACTTATTGTGACTACCTAGGATAGCCTAAGGGATGTGCACTATGGAGTAATTTTGTTTTTATAACACATTAAGGTAAAAGTTTTCCCCTGACATTAAGTCTAGTTGTGTCCGACTCTGGAGGTTAATTAACACATTAATTCATTGTAATAAATTTAAATGTAAGTCTGTGTTTAGCACCTGAAGTACTATCTTTAGTCACTAGTTGGCGTACTTCGCTAACCTGCATATAACATTGTAGATCAGGGGTCCTCAAACTAAGGCCCGAGGGCTGGATGCGGCCCTCCAAGGTCATTTGCTTATTATTGAGAGATATGTTTAGATAGGTAAGCTGGGTCGAAACCATTTAGGGCTTTATAGGCCAAAGCCAGCACTTTGAATTGTGCCTGGTTTTGTTCAATGTTTTTTTCAAGTTATAATCCAGCCCTCCAATTTGAGGGACTGTGACCTGGCCCTCTGTTTAAAAAGTTTGAGGATCCTTGTTGTAGATGGTACAGTTTCACACTAAGGGATATACTATAAGGATGAACAGAGATAAAAGGCTGTACCCTTTTGCATTGCCCAAGGACATGAAAATATACAGACTATGATAGAAGAAGAGTGCAGGTTATTACCTATAAAGCCCCAAACAGTTCAGGTCCTTCTTATCTTCAAGACCATATGCTCCTTTATGAACCAGCACAAGTGCTAAGATCTGCTAGGGAAGCATTTCTCTTGCTCCCACCTCCATCACAACATGGTTGGTGGGAATGAGAGAGAGGGCCTTCTCGGTGATTGCCCCCTGGCTCTGGAAGTCTCTCCTCTATCCTGTCCACCTTCAGGAAAGACCTGAAGACTTTGATGTTCCAATGTGCCTTTGAATAATAGTTAGCTATTGATCAAGTCCGCCAGCCCTAATATATTGTTTGGATCTTCAACACTTTATTCCCAGCCCAGCCCTACAGTTTAATGTTCGCACTAGCCCTTGTCCTGCACAATTAGTCTCAAACCTGCACATGTCCACCTTTCGGCTATTGGTTGTTTGTGGTGCAGTTCATGCATATGATGTTTTATATTTTATTGGTTCTACTTTTTTAAATATAGTTGATTGTTATATGATTTTAATTGTATTACCCTGTAGCTTTTGTTTATATTGGGCTTGTTCCCTATGTAAGCCACACCAAGTCCCTTCAGGAAGATGGAGGCAGGATAAAAGAATAAAGTAGGTATTATTATTGTTGTTGTTGTTGTTGTTGTTGTTGTTGTTATTTAGGGATCATGGCATGTTCAGTGGGAAAAATATGCCCAGCTCTGATTGTTTGTTTGAAGCTTTCTATGAAACAGATAGAAGGCAATCCTGGCACTCTCATGAAACAGAAATAAAGGTGCTTCTAAAATAACTCACTCTAAAGCAGTGGTTCTCAACCTGTGAGCCCCCAAGTGTTTTGGCCTACAACTTCCTGAAATCCCAGCCAGTTTACCAGCTATTAGGATTTTTAGAAGTTGAAGGCCAAAACGTCTGGGGATCCATAGGTTGAGAAACACTGGTTTAAAAGAAAGTTTGATGAGATATTGCACACAGTTGGCCCTCTGTAGACATGAGTTCTGTATACATGGATTCAACAAACTATGGCTTGAAAATATTCAGGAAAAAAAAAAACAATCTGAAAAGCAAACCTCAGTTTTGCCACATAGTGCGCACTAATGCATATCCTGTGGTTTTAGCTTTGAATATGTTTATAATCAGTTGTATGGATTTTTACTATGATTTTTTGAATACCATTGATATTTAATTCTATTTTAACATTTTGTATATTTGTAGATTTCAAATTGTATTGAAATACTTTTAATGCAAGGCACTTTGAGTTTCCTTGTGGAGAGAAAAAACAGAGTATAAATAAACATCATCATGATCAGAATCATGATCATCATAGCCTGCCATAACCTTCAGGGATTTCATAGATCCTCAGGCTCTCTTGAGCACTTTTTGGAGTTGTTTGACATTTTATACAAGGGATACTGTTTTTCTATTTTGTTTCATATAATGGGGTTTCAGTACCTACAGATTTTGGTATCCCCAGGGCACCCTGCAACCAAACTCCAGCAGATACTGAGGGCACACAGCACCCCTATTGTGGAATGACCCACTCCGGAGTGTGTGATTGACACCGGCATTGATTTCCTTCTGGTGCCAAGTGACTTTTTAAAAAAATAAAATAAAATAAAGATCTAATTTAATCCAAAATGCATGTGTATGTGATTTGAAATTGGTTTAATTCAAAAAAAACCTTTTGACCTGTTCAAAAATTTAATATATTTAGTATGTTTAAATTATAACAGTTTCCCATTATTTTGACCTTCCAAACTGATTTTAGTTTTGACCTCTCAAAATGGTTTTTACTTTCACACTGACCTGTGATAATAGGATATAGGCTAGCATATACATATTTTAATATTTAAAATATAAATACATTAATAAACAATAATGTGTGCCTAAATAGATATTTTAAAATAATTTTTCTCTGAACATACACATTCTGGAACAGGTTTTTTTTCATTCAAAATATGAATGTGTGTCTGTATGTGTGTTTGTATTAAAAATGGAGTTCCCAGATGTCTATTATTATTATCACTCATTTGAGGACTAAAAAGCCTGCCCCTTATAGGACTAACAATTATCTTTTATTATACTTTAGGGCTATAAAACTTTTCCATTAACAAACTCAACAAGATGCTCCCCCTTTTCTTAAATGCTATAATATCTGCATCTTGTAATTTAGGAATGTGGACAATATGCTAATATTACATACCATTACCATAGAAACATATGGCCGACCTTACTGAAGCCAATAATTTCATTTGTTATTTAGAGACACCAACTTGCTAGTAACTACTTTCCGGCCACATGCGATTCTAAAAATTGCCCCTGGCATTGAAATTTGTCTTACCCTAACCTGGAACAGACCAGGATAGGCACTTTTCTTGTTGCATGAATCCAGCAGTCCTGCCCAGTCAATTTTAAACAATGAATTTTAGATTTATATTTTTATTGGTGTTTTAAGCTTTGATCTTTTTAAATACATGTATTTCCATGGATATGCCAGGACATTTAGAAATGCAAAAGGTAATAAATAATGGAGCCCACAGTACTATATACACCTACCTTTGAAAAAGTCCTACTGAATTCATGGGGAATTATTTTGGAGTAGATTGCATAAGATGGCATTATAAGTTGTGATCACAGTCTAGGAGGTTTTGGTCTAGTCCTTTTGTACTGGAATTCTAAATAATAATAATAATAATAATAATAATAATAATACCCCAAGTGTTCCTACATATGAGGGAGCTAACAAAAAGAACAATAGAAAACAAAGAAGAGAGACTTCTTGTACCCGTTAACAGACTCTGTGATGGTTTTACAAATACTAGTGGGGAAAAAAACACACATAGAAACATATTTTTTCTATAAATGTTCCTTCTGGGGGGAAAAGAGGGGAGGGGAGAGAAACAGAAAATGGAAAGAGAATAAATGTGCTTTGATAAAAATCAGACTTATATATGTTGTAGTCTCCAGGGAACAAGGGTAAACAATATCAAAAGGAAATGTAGGATTTAAATACAGAGAGATGTTGCTGTGGTTGTTTAAAAAGGGTAACAAAGCAAGCAGTGAAGTACTGCACCCCTCCTCTCTCCCCAATCCATTCTTTTTTTTTTCCACCAGCACCACAGCAAAAGTGAGATTTAAATAGATAACTCTAGAAGCTGTAGGGAGAGGAAAAGACTCAGGGAGAAAGATGAATCGTATCTGCAAGAAGAGAAAAGATGTTTCAGACAGTATGTGTATTTTATGCATATTATTATTCATACTGGCTCTTTTTTCTTTTCCTCCAGGCTGAATGTGCTGCTTAGTGCATCCATTCAGTTTCAATAGGGAGATGGATCTCTCAGCTCTTTCCTTCGTGGCAGAGTCAACTTGGTATTGAAGAATGAGTTTCTTTGCTCGGAGTTTTATACAAATGTCTACTGATAAGTTAGAGAAACTTCATTCCAGAGGGGGAAAGAAATTTTGTCCAGGTAATTTCTGGACATAGTTCAAAGTACTAGAAGTCACATAACAGGGGATTGCTTTCTTCCACATTTGTTTTTACTTGTATATATTCATGTATAAGTCTAGAAATCAACCCCAAAAGCCTGAGTTGACTTTTTCCATGTGATTACTGTAACATAACTCCAATCAGTGTGAGTAGTGTACCTTAACTCTTATTAAAACAAGAGCCATTCCTGTCTCTGAGTAAAGTGGTGAAATGCAAGAGCTTAGTGTATCATGGGAGAAGGTAAAAGAAGCACCAATCCCCTCAGCTCTCTTTCTAGACTTTTGGAATGCCTAGGAAGCAATAGTGGCAGTTCTTTGGTATGTCTCTTAAAATAAGAGCTGAGACAAGAGATGAGGTTGGTGGTTTTTAAAGATTTGCCCAGGGGCCATATCAAAATCAATACCTTTGCCCTGATACCTGCCCTTGACTTATACATGACTATAGGTGGTAGGTCATCTGATGAACATGCTCTAGGTACAATGGATATTTGAAGTCAGATGGATAGCAGCATAAACCTGGGGTCCTTTTAGTATTGAAACAACTGGTTAAACTTCCAGCTGCAGAAAATCTTGCCACTCAAAAAGGCGACGGTTCAAGCCCGAGTTGGGGTGAGCTCCCAACTGTCAGCCCAGCTTCTTCCAAACTAGCATTTTGAAAACTGTAGTGTGAGTAGATAAATAGTGTGAATAGTATGAGTAGATAAATAGATAAATGGTGAGGTAATAAAATGGAGAGGTAATAAAAGGCGCCCATGCGGACATGCTGCCAATTCAATTGGGAGAGTGTCTAAAAACAACGAAGCCCCTTGGCATGGAAAATGGAGTGACAACACCCCCACCCACCCCCCGTGACCAGAGTTGAGCACAGCCTCCATATGCCAGAGATGGGAAAAAATGGGAAGCCTTTACTTCTGTTTATGTACTGTTTGTCTTCATTATTTTTATATAATGGCACTGAATGTTTGCTGTAAATGTGTACTGTAATCTGCCCTGAGTCCCCTTGGGCAGATAGGGTGGAATATATTTATTTCTGTTGCTTATACCCCGCCCTTCTCACCCCCAAGGGGGGACTCAGGGCGGCTTACAAAAAGAAGGCACAATTCGATATATAAAAATAAATATATAATAAAGTACATTTATTATCATTATTATCCCAAATTCCTATTTTGTTTTTTTAAAAATTGAAATTTGAAGTATGTTAATACTCAAATAATTTCATCCATAATGTTTTGTTCATTCATATTTTTGACTTGATCTTGGAATGTAGGACAAGATTTCCCATTTTGAAGGCTGCATTTGGCCAAAGAGAAAGAGAAAGAAGAGAATACATTTAAATCATATTAGTGCTAGTCATTCATCTCAGTGGGAGTGGTACATGAAGCATTGTTTTCTCACCAGGGCATATCCAGAATTGTATGTGTGTTAGGAATAAATGGACTGAGCAGTTTGGTGCTCTTTCAATTTCCCATCATAACTTTAGTTGAGTCCAAATTTCTAGTTATTTTTAAAATTCTTCTGAAAATTAATATGCATTTTGTGGACATTTTCCTCTTATTAAAATTGTAAGCAGTTTTCTATGCAGTTTTGTGTAACATGATAGTTTTCCAAACACTTTTTCTAATGTGTTTTAAAGTATTATATGTATGTTTGAATTTCCTCCTCCTACACATTTCTCTGAGAAAATTTGGAGGGGTGCAAATATTACAGCATAGTGCAGTTTATTCAATGGTTCAAGCATATAACAATTCGGTAAATTCACTAAATTCACATCATAATTTCAATCAAAACAATTTCTTGTAAATAAAGAACAACACTCAAAAACAGATGAATTCCAGACAAGAAACAATCAGGGCCAGCTAATCACCTCCCACCAAAGGAGTCCTCCAGACAGGAAGCAGCCAAGCTTTGAAGCTGCAAGGCTATTCAATGCTAATTAAGGTGATCAGTTGTAACAGTCACATTTGCCTCAAACAGACAAGAGTCCTTTCTCCTACCCTGGACATTCCACAGATATATAAACTCCACTTGCCTAATTTCCAACAAACCTCACAACCTCTGAGGACGCCTGTCATAGATGTGGTTGAAATATCAAGAGCGAATGCTTCTGGAATATGTTCATATAGCCCAGAAAACTCACAGCAACCCAGTGATTCCAGCCATGAAATCCTTCGACAACACAATTTATTTTCCATCCCAAATGTATGCATGCATTGCCATATAGCCCGAAAAAACCTACAACAACCCAGTGATTCTGGCCATGAAAGCCTTCGACAATACATGTATGTATCATTCTCTAATCTTGCTATTCCTTTCAGGATATCCAAGGTGATTAAATTTTCCCCAAAAAAAGAAAATAATCAGACTTAGGGCTTATCTACACTACACAGTTATCACAATTTATTACCACTTTAATTGCTATGATTCCTATGGCATTCTATATTTTTGTGAGAGAATCGAAAGACCTCTAATGTTGCAGTTCAACAATATAAAATTGACAAAGCTGATAATTCAGAGGATTTCAATAGCGGGAACCACAGCAGTTAAAAGGATATCGAACTGTATGGCGCAAATTTGAGGTTATTTTCAGATGTAGAATTCCAAAATCCTATAAAACCAGTTATGTGTGTGTTTGTGATGGATTTTTCTGTCCTGTAGTTCAGGAAAAAATTGCACTGCAAATTTCAAGGCATGCTTGGAGGTGGTTACTGACTTTGGGAACTGTACATCTACATTACTCATATTCAACAGTAGGTTCAGCAGCATTGATTGTAAGAGATATATCTCTCAACTTCGTTTTCCACTCCTCCTTATGCTTTGTTCCAGGAATTGTGTGCTTTTAGTCCCCCCCCCCCCCCAAAAAAAAACCTTTTTACACTGCACAATTCTGTTTTGTCATGACTACATCTTATGGAACCTTGGCCTCTGTCATTTGGCAAAGCTCTAGAGCTCTCTGACTGAGGATTCTAAATCCTCCTCCCTAAATTGCAAACTGCAGGATTCCACAGAATGTTGCCATGGAAATTAGATCATGTTGCACTAATTGTGTAGTATGAAAAGGCCCCAAGTTCCTTCATCTGGTTGGTTGGTCTTATGGGAGCTCATGTACAATAATATGCAGATAATCCCAAGCCTGATTTCGGTTTTTGTCATCATGGCTAAATATGAGAATATCCACTTTGATCCATTCTAAACATTACCTATATGACAAAAGGAAACTTTAAATAAAATGATAGACACAGGAAAATACATTTTCTTACTTTGAATGAAACCATGGTGGGGAATGTGAAGTTTGTACAGGAAAGCAAACAGAGGCATTTTTATGCTATTCACAAGAAGATCATTGATCTTTCTTAATCTGGTTGGAGAGAAAAAGATATTCACATGCTTGAAAGAATGATGTTTCCCTCAAGAGCTGCGTGTATGTGCTATGAAGAATTGATTGAAGCACATAAAAGGCATCATGTACCCCAAACAAACGTCATACCTGAGTTGAAAGTGATCAGTTTTGCTTAAGGAAGCACATGAGAATACGATAGTATATCCACACTGCTGTCAGAGAGATATCAGTGTGGCCCCCAAACTGTTGTTTTTGCACATGCCTGCTTAGAGACTTCTTCCAAGGCAGACCATTAACATTTATGTTATTTGGACTACAGCTCTCAGAATACCTTTGCCACAATAGACAGCAATTTTCAGGATTTGTTTGGAGCCCAAATGATGTGCGAGATCACAAAGCCTGGGTCACTCTCAATGATAACTAATGTTTTCCAATTTGTTTTGGATTTTATTCCAAAGTTATTCACAGTACTGAAGTTTTTGAGAGGCAATAGGGTTCATCACCTTGTAGAATCCATTTAAAATCTGTCATAATACTGAACAGATGAATTGCACCCCCAACATGGGTACCACCAGCCACCCTTGGAAAGTGGGCAATGAAGGGCAGAAATATTTCACAGGGTATTTAATTTCTAACTACAGCCCACTCCAGAAGGAACAGTTTATCTTTCAAGTTGAGATAAAAAGTAGAAATTGTAAAAACTCAAGAGAGAGGGAGGGTAGATAGATCGGCTCTGATAGAATTCACGGAGCTTAACGTCATGCTTTTCAGACTAATTCATCTGAAAATAACCAGGGTTTTTTTTTAATATGCAAGAGAACAGAACAGAATTCATAGCTGTCCATTCCTGAAAGCAGTTTGATTATATGGCTGGAACTGTTTCACATGCATGAGAGATTATAGTCAAATGTTAACGGAATAGGCCCAATTCATAATTGCATTATTACTATGTTAGCCACTTGCAGACATAAATGTACAAAAGAAATGTCTGTGTCTGCCCTGACTGAAACATTTTCAAACATGCCGGTGCATTGCAAACTTCTCATGCAAAACACCTACTAGCTGGATACTGGGAGGAAAGTCTCCAATTTCTTACAATGGATGGGTACAGCTGAGGCAGCAATTTTATCCTATGCTTCTTCTATGCCAAGGAGCCCTCTGTGGCGCAGTGGGTTAAACCACTGAGCTGCTGAATTTGCTTACCAAAAGGTTGCAGGTTCAAATCCAGGGAGCAAGATGAGCTCCTGTTTTTAGTCCCAGCTTATGCCAACCTAGTAGTTCAAAAACATGCAAATGTGAGTAGATCAATAGGTACTGCTCCACTGGGAAAGTAATGGCACTCCATGAAGTCATGCTGGCTATATGACCTTGGAGGTCACTACGGACAATGCCGGCTCTTCGGCTTAGAAATGGAGAGGAGCAGCAACCCTCGGTCAGACACAACTGGTCTTAATATCAGGGGAAAACCTTTACCTTTATCTATGCTACCTTAATCAAGTGCAACAGAATGCATGTGGATTATTATATCAAGAGACCCAAAACTAACAGTATAACTTTAGACATATTAAGAAAGATTTTTGTTATTTACAAGCATATTTTAATCAGCATGCAGTTTTGTGTACATATGTAGAACATATGTATTCCTTTACTAATTTTGTTCTTGAAAAAAGCAAAAAGACAAATTTCTTCCTACTACAAGAAACTTTTCAAAAAGTACAGTTTTTGAAAACTATTCAGGCCTTTTGCCACCACTTACATACAAATACAGAGTCTGGGTGAGAGAAGACAAGGCTGTAGGCAGCTCCTCGTACCAAATTTTGGGTAATGGACCCTGATTTGGGTGCCAAGAGTGAGGTGTGTTACAGCCTCAACCATACTAAATAATATTTCTGTGCATAAATAGTGGTTGGAATTCATCATTGGAGGCAGACTTACATGTGTGACATTGATGAGAGACTCTGTATGGTTTAGGTCTGGGCTCTTTGGCACATCATACCTTCCTGTATGAGCCTGACCTAGCCCTGAGATAATCAGAAGAGGCCCTTCTCCCAATCCTACCACAATCACAAGCATGGTTGGTGGGGATTCAACTTTCAACTTTATGTTTCTATGAGTCCATAAATAATTGTAACATGTTTAATTCAATTTTAATATTTATCATTTATATGCTTTTAATTGTATAGTTTTGAAAAGTTGTGAGTTTTTAAAAATTGAGTCTCAGTCCTGAGATGATGGTGGTGATGGTGATGGTAAAGATGATAGAGTAGTTTTGTAATGTCTATGTTCACCTAAGGATTGCTGTGAAATTTTAACATACAGGCATCCATTGCATAATGGTAGTGTAATGACTGGTGCATTATGGACCTCATTGTCAATGGATGCTGATTTACATTTCTGATGAACATCTGAAGCCAGCTAATATTTGCCAGAGTGCAACAGAAGGGGTCAGTTCACATCAAAAGTATCCAGTGAGCATGAGAAATGTTTAATGTACTCACAATTATCCAGTATGCATCACAAGTGACCAATGTACATCAGAGGTATCTGATGCTCATCAGAGGCACCCAGGCACCAGTGTCTTTATGCAAACACACCTTATAACATATTCCCAAGAGTGTATACTCAATTAATTTTTTGGCATTTATGGATTTGTAAAGTTATGAAATTTAGATGACAGTGTAGAATTTTAGTCAGTATATTTTCACAGCAAACAAAGCAAAGCAAAACATAGTGAAAATTTTGCTCATCGTGAGTCTGCATGGCACTTCATGGCACCTCACTGGGATTTCCTGAAATTCATAAAACAAATTTTGAGCAACTTTTGAATATTTTCAAATCTCTTTGCCCTCTCTCCCATAGAGGCAACACAATGTCAAAAGCCCGTAGCATATGAATGGCTTTGACCTAGGGAAATAATAAGCTGGTGATGATACAATAAAAATGTGGAGCAGATGAAGTTGAGTTGGCCTTTCATCCATTTTCTAGATTTGTGTCAATCTACTAATCAACTCTTACCCTACTTGCCATCTTAATTTAGATCCTGAACTGACATTTAGAGAGAGTCTGCCCTTATCCATATGAAAAGTGTCCTTTATAATGCAGCTTGCTTAATATGTTAGAGAGAAATATTGACACATCCACTCTGTTGCAGTATAATCCTGGGCAAGAGGGAGGTGTCTCTGTATTTGTGATAAGAGAGAAGAGGGTTGAAGAGGGAATGGGCTGGCGGTTAGTTCTGTTGCCTCTCTTTGGAAACACATAAGATCCTCTCCTCTCTGATTGCCTTCCAAGGACCAGGGTTTGCTGGCTTGACTATCTGCCAAGAAAAATCCGTCTTCTCTGTTTGAGATTTCATACCTCTGAGGCAAAGAAAAGAACAATGAGACAAATGGGAGGGGCCTGAAAGGACTGGGAGTGGAGAGAGAGTTGCAAGCTGAATTCAGTAAGATACTACCAAGCTAAATGCAGTGAAGTCTCAGCTACAGGATTAGAGGAGCAAGGCACCACGTTTTTAATTAAATCCCTCCTGAGAGAGCCATGCAGCTCCACTGAAGCAGAATGAGGGAGAACAGCTTTCTGTTGAAAAGTTCACACCTGTCGCCACTCTGATAATTCAACATGTGTCTGATTAGCCCCCATGGAACCAAATTTGTCATGAGGACATAGATGGCAGCTGTATTCACCAGTCTAAGGCTGCTATAGACTAGGGCTATGGTCAAGGTGACCAAACACACCTTACAACATATTCTCAAGAGTGTATACTCAGTTCCATTGAGCTTGATTGGGCTTATTACATAGCAAATGCGTGTATATTTTTGGATTACTCTTCTGCTGTGGTATCATTATGGTATAGCACTCTCATATTGAGACTGGGTGTGTTTTGTTTCATATGATCACATAATTATACAGTTTCAAGAGGCCATGTAGGCCATCAGATCCAATCCCCTACTCAAAGCAAGATTTCCAGATACACCACCACCAGCAACTGGCTGTCCAGTCTCTTTTTGAAGGCATCAAGAGAAAGATATCACACACCTTAACCAGTAATTGGTTCTATCACCAAACTCTTCTTAATGTCAAGATACTATTTCTAAAGTTCAGTTAAGAGCAAGCCTGTTGTAACTTAAATTCATTAAATCCGGTCCTATTCTCTGAGGCAGCAAAAAGAAAAGCACACTGTCCTCTCTGTGATAGCCCTTGGGATACTTGGAGTGCCATCGTATCATCCCTTCTTGTGCTAAATCCTTGTCTTCACATTTTGAACCTCTTTGAAACTCCATGGAGCTAATAATCCTACAAGAGAAGTGGCTGTGATTGATTGATTTTATATCCTGTCTTTCTCCCTGGGATTGGCCCCTGGATGGCTCACATCAAATTAAGAAGAAAGTACACAAAAATGATCATGATATAAAAATGTAAAGACATTAAAGCATATTAAATCTGATAAAAACAAAATATTCCTGATCAAAAATATATTTTTGTCACTGTAATTTAAGAGCAAAAATGTTGCCTTTTTGAAAACCCTTTTGTCCATGAGTAGAAAGAAAATAGAGAGCCATGGAAGAAAATTCCACAAGCTGATAGCAACCACTGAAAAGGTTCTGTCCCTTGTCTTCAAGGACATCGGTGTGATAGCAGTGGGACAGAGAAACCTGTGGTAGGAATTTTTTGTGTCTTTATTATGTAGATTGGTTCTGCCCTGCCTATTCTGCTTTGGCCAGACTTCACTGGTAATACTCTGTCCAAAAGTAGACACCACAATTCAAGAGAGATATGGATAAGCTGGAACATGTCCAGAGGAGGGTAACTAAAATGATCCAAGGTTGGGAAATCATGCCCTATAAGGAGAGGCGTAAAGAACTGGATATACTTAGCCTGCAGAAGAGAAAGTTGAGAGGAGACATAATAGCCATGTTTAAATATTTGAAAGGATAGCATAAGGGAGCAGGCTTGTGTTCTGCTACCCTGGAAACTAGGACCCAGAGCAAGGAGTTCAAATTACAAGAAAGGAACTTTCTGACTGTAAGAGCTGTTATGCAGTGGAACTCACCGCCTTGAAGGGCCTGCCCAGACAAAGACCTTTATCCCAGGCATTTCCATAGCTAACAGGAGGGAGGCCAGATGATGTTTCCTATAAATGCAGAAGCAATGGCTCCAAAGGGCAAAAACCGCAAAATTTTCAGGTGTGGAATATTGTGTTTCTGAGTCAAAAATCCACATCTTTGAATGTCTGTATGTCCCTACAATCGGAAATCATGAGAATTTTTTTATCTAGGTTTGTTCCTGGATTTTAGATATTTGTTCCTGATTAGTTGGTTCCTAAAAAGAAGGTGACAATTGAGTAGAACATGAAAACTTTGTTTGTGTGCAAGAAACTTTATGAAATATGTGGAGGGCACATTGTCTCTGGTCATGACAAAGTTATGGCCCCCTAGTGTAGGTTGTACATGTTTTCACAATAAGAGCAATCAGCAATAATCATGTATAACCCAGGAACAACACCTTTTCTCCACAGATGGGCCTGTAGCTTATATAACCCAGGAATGGAACTTATACAATGATTTGCATCTTCACATGTTCTCATCTTGACTTTTAGAAAAAAGAAAGAAAGAAAGAAAGAAAGAAAGAAAGAAAGAAAGGAAGGAAGTCCTGTGCCAGCTATCTTGGAATCATCTAAATCCTGCAATGAAGCAGCAAGAGTAGATGACAGAGGCAGAATTCCCAGGACAATCAAGTCTGTATGTGGACCTCTTCTGAAGTCCTGAGATTTATTACCCCTGATTTTTTTTGTCGTGTCAGGAGTGACTTGAGAAACAGCAAGTTGCTTCTGGTGTGAGAGAATTGGCAGTCTGCAAGGACATTGCCCAGGGGACGCCCGGATGTTTAGATGTTCTACCATCCTTGTGGGAGGCATCTTTCATGTCCCTGCAATGCGGAGCTGGAGCTGATAGAGGGAGCTCATCCACGCCCTCCTTGGATTTAAACCTGCGACCTGTCAGTCTTCAGTCCTGCCGGCACAGGGGTTTAACCCACTATGCCACTGGGGGCTCCTTTACCCCTGATTAAAACCTGTCTGGAAGCTGTCTGGAAGCACCTTGAGTGTGGTGGAAACTCCATCTTTGGAGGCTTTTAAACTGAGGCTTCATGGCCATCTGTCAGGGGTACTTAGATTGAGCTTTTCCTACATGGTGGGAGGTTGGATTAGATGGTCCATGTGGTCTCTTCCAACTCTATATTTCTACCCCAACTTCCACATATCTTGAAAAAAATTCAGATGTCAAAAATAGCCATCCTAACATGGTTGGAGTGCAACTCCCATCAGCTCTAGCTAGCATAGCAAATGGAAGTCCTGAAAGTTGCAACACATGGAGTGCTATATCTTGCTTTCTCCATATGAATAATAGGTTTGCTCACATTTGTTTTGGAATTATAGTATGTTGCATTTATCAAAACCTGTCAGTACCTTCTGAAAATGCATTAGGACTTCTTCCTTCACTGACTTTTCCACTGGGAATTTGTATATCGATAAACAACAACTTAAAACCATATTGGTGAGGCCACATATAACATTGCATCAAAGTTTCTTTTTATTGAATACATTACCTATGCATACCTATGTTGTTAGTAGAGAGACAAAAAGTACTTTGATCAGGTCTATCATGCAGTATGAGCACACCAATGCAATTTTTGTGATGTTTTATCAATGTACACTTTCTACATGTAGTTGGAAGATAAAGAAGACTAGAATAATCAAAAATTCTAAATGTATCAGTTCCACTTAAAAAAAAACCTGAAGTAATTCAGAAATCCCAAATTTAAAGAAATATTTAAATTGGCAGAATTATGGAAGCATCTCTAGCAGAAAGGAAATTGAACTCAAATGAAAGTGCATGGGGAACCAGAATGCTTTTGCTCACAAAGCTGCATCCAGTTTTGCTGGGGGGATTTGAGAGGGAAGGAATTTTGGCTGTTTGCTTCTATATATGAGAGTGGAGTAAAGGAGAGAGAGAAAGAGAAAGAGAAAGAGAGAGACCAACACAAACGTCAGGGAAACTTGGAGACCTGTGATATTCTTGACTATAAAGTTTAAGCCAGAAGCATAATTCCATATTTTCCCCATGTGTTTTAATAGCTAAGTGTTAACTAAAGAAGCATGTCCATAAATTTAGTATGCAGTATGCAAATCATTGCTGATAAAAGCTTCACACAATGAATAGAAGTTATAAGAAAAGGAGCTCTGTGGGGAACAAACTGGGAAGCCAAACATTCAGTGAGAGTAGTACATCCAAAAGCTGTTTTTCAAATGTAGCCTAGCCCTGTGCTAAACTGTATGGATTCACAACCTAAGCATGGTGATCAGAGCATATTTTCTCACTCCACCTCAACTTCCATGCAATGCAGTTGTCCGTAGAATCTCTAATGTGTCACAAACAACATCTCAAATCCATAACCTAAAAAAGGGGTTGCTCCCCTTCATTGTTTCTGAAGCAAAAAAGAAGGAAAGGAAGAATGAAATCTGCCTTCTTTCTCTGGTTTGGGCAAATGAGGATGATAGGGTGGTAGTTCTTCTTGCCTCTGCTTGTTGTCACTGCCTCCATGATGGGTCCCCAATCTAGCACTGCCCTATGAATAAGTTGATTCAGATTTTGAGACACTTATACATGATACTCTGTCTGCTCCCCTTTCCTTGGGACGTCTAAGCTATTTCTCCAAGTGATGAACTGAAGTTTTAAGTTGCTGCAATACTAAAATTTGAGAACTAAAGAAAAATTTCACTGGTAGGACAAAAATGTATTTGAGGGAACCACCCCCCATTTGATCTCCTTCCTCTATCACTACTCACTGATTTATACTATGCCTGTTTGTGTCTGTCTGTGTGTATCCAATGACTGTAATTCTGTATGGCCCAGTACAGCATAGTACTTCTGCATGCTGAACTATTACCTGCTGACTCACTTACCACTCCATCAGGTCCCTCTGAGTGCTATTAGATGCCTGATGGAGAGCAGGAAGGTGACTGAAGAAGTCTCTTGCTATGTGAATGTAGCCAGATGCAAAATAATTACATCATCTGCTAAATTCCTCCAACACTATTAGTGGCTAATGTGTTTGCTTTATATCTAGCAATGGAGACATAGCCAAATATTTATGTGATTCCCCACACTCTCCACCCAGCAAAGAATGGAAGAGGCACTTCAGCTACTTTACAATAGATTCAGGAAAACTTTGGTTACTGGAGAGTGAAGAAAGGAGCACAAACCTCCATTTTGGAAACAAATGCTGTCGAATTTCTTCATGTTATGGCAACAAGGCAAATCTGTCATGGGCTTTTCTTGGCTAGATTTTTTCCCCCTGAAAAAGCTGCATCATTCAGGCCTTGGTCTGAATGACATTATTGGCATTATTTACAATATAAATCAGTTATGAATGGTGCCTTTGTCCTCTTCTGAGGCTGAGTGTGACTTGCCCAAGGTCAACCAGTAGATGACTTCCCAGTAGACTGACTTCCCAGCCAGTAGACTGACTTCCCAGTGTTTCAAGCAAAGTGCTTTCGAGCCCTATGGGGAGATTTCAGAGAAGGAACAGCATATCATGTGTAAGCACATGAGTTTTTGAAGTTTTCTCTGGCTTTATATCATCATACCAAAAATAAAAAATCAGTCTCAGCAATGGCATATAAAAGCCGTTAGATGTATCTGTATGATTACATACAGGCAAGCACTGTCAATCCATGTCAATATTGCTCTGGAGGGACTATATTTAGGAATGAAGGAGATGCTCAGTTATTAACATTGCTGTTAAAAGAGGGAACAGATGAGATCATTAGCAGTAATTGTGAGTATGGAGTATAAAATCCAGACACTTTCTTCTCCACTGGGAGCTTGAGAGTAAGCCACAGATACCTTGCTAGTGTATAAAATTTTATTGGGGATTCATAATTTGGAATGGATGGATCTTTTTCATTTTGATTTGATTCAATTTCTCCTTTCCTCTTCTTCCCCACCATGTTTTTTCTGTACTAATGTCTACATCAGTTTGACAATTTGGCACATGAAAAGGCTGCATGAAAATTGATGTTCATTTTCATGTTCATTTCTCCTATATGCATTTTCCTAGTATTTTTGCAAGCATCTATTCACTGATATGAACCATTTTGCTAGCATAAGCATTTTTGTATCTACCATTATAATGTATTTACTGTATGCAGGTATGAGTTGTGCACCACATCAAAAAAAATTGAACAAATGCAGATGTAAGTGAATTCTAGTTCACACACATATTTTGAATGTTTATATAACAAGTTTAATTACATTAATTTCTTCCTCAGTCTTTTCTCAACACTTAGGGAAAAATCAGCTTCTGGGTTTTATATAATATTTAGTTCAAGAATCTTGGAGAACAGTTCCAAATGGCCTTTATGAACCCTATATTAAAGCAAGTGAATGCTATTGCTTGCTCAAAGAAATATGATACTTTTAATTATGTTAAAAGAACACATCCTACATCCTAATAATGTGTCTTATGAGAAACACAAGGGCTTTTATGTGGGTGTTGATATTTGAGACAATTTTTCAGTGAAGCTAAAGAATCTGGCAAAGTCTTAATTACACACGGTCATTTTTACGTGATACATTTTCCATGAATGACCAGCACCTGACCACGGGGCAGTGATCATTTTGCAAAACATAGCAAAGATGTTATAATCTTCAAGACTTGATGATGATGATGATGATGATGATGAATCAGATTTCAAGACTGATCAGGATAGTAATCATTCAGTTCAGCATTAACTTGATTGCACACATTGGAAACTGTTTTGTAATGGCAAATAGTTCTTTCCAAAAGTTGCTATTGGGAGAAAGGCTGGATAAAAATAAAGTAACTAATTTTTGTAAAAGTATGTGGGGGAATAGGATGGACCTTCTAGCAGTGTCAACACTGGGGATTCCACATTGTCATTCTCAACACTAGTGAAATCTGATATAAAACATAAACAAAAAAGTAAAACACATTAATTATATGTATCACCTACAATGACATACAAATATGTAGGAGTGCAAATCTCCTGTACGGTGGACCTTTGGTATTTACTAGGGTTTGGATCTAGGACTGTTGGGAATACTCAGGTCCTATTACATGCAGTGGTGTAGTAAAATGGCAAAATCGAAGTTTCCTTTTTGGAAATGTTTTGAATAATTTTCAAGCCATGGATGGTTGAATCTGTAAATCCAGCATTTGTGCAAACTGAGAACCAAATGTATACAGAGGGTACATAACATTTAGAGCCTAAATACTCTAAAGCAGTGGATCCCAACCTTTTTTTTTTTTAGCAAGGACCACCTTGACTAGGGACCACTTGACCAGGGACCACTTTGACCAGGGAACTCTCTCCAAAATTAGTGCCAAAAGGGTTAAGATTCAGTTTTTGATCAACTTTAGATTTGCTTTAGTTATTAGGAGTGCTGATTCAGAAAATGGCATTGGATAGACCACATCAGCTCTAGTTTTTGATAAAGAACATATGCCATCCAGTAATCACCATCTGCTCACCCACAGAAAACCATATTTATTTATTTATTTCCTATATTTATACCCCGCCTTCTCCCCTTGAAGGGGGACTCAGGGCGGCCTAACAAAAGCATCAT